>NC_135886.1:56299125-56566298 GCF_964194155.1 Cetorhinus maximus
AGACCTGGTCAGGGTGTGGGTACAGACTGGTTCTGGGTGTGGTTATGGACCGGGTCTGGGTGTTGCTACAGACCTGATCGGGGTGTGAGTACAGACCTGGTCAGGGCGTGGGTACAGACAGGTCCGTGTGAGGGTACAGACAGGTCTGTGTGTGGGTATAGACCGGGTCAGGGTGTGGGTACATACCGGGTCTGGGTATGGGTACAGACTGGGTCTGGGTATGGGTACAGACCGGATCTGGGTGTGGGTACAGACCTGATCAGGGTGTGAGTACAGACCTGGTCACGGTGTGGGTACAGGCAGTTCTGGGTGTGGGTACAGACCTTATCTGGTTCTGGGTACAGACTGGGTCCGAGTGTGGGCCCAAATGTGCCAGGGTGTGGGTAGTGGCCGGGTATGGGTGTGTGTAAGCACCCAACTGGGTGTGGGTACAGACGGGTCTGTGTGTGGGCACAGACGGGTCTGTCTGTGGGTATGGACCGGTTCTGGATGTGGGTACAGACCGGGCATGGGTGTGGGTACAGACCTGGTCAGGGTGTGGGTAAAGACAGGTCTGTGTGTGGGTGCAGACTGGGTCAGGCTGTGGGTACAGACCAGGTCTGAGTGTGGGTCCAGACGGTTCTGGGTGTGGTTACAGACCCTGCCTGGGTGTTGGTTGGACTGGGCCTGTGTGTGGGTACAGAGCCAGTTTGGCTGTGGGTGCAGATCCTGTCTGGGTGTGTGTACAGAACCATTCTGGGTGTGGGTACAGACCTGGTTAGGGTGTAGGTACAGACTGGGTCTGGGTATGGGTACAGACCGGGTCAGGGTGTGGGTACATACCGGGTCTGGGTATAGGTACAGACCGAGTCTGGGTATGGGTACAGACCGGGTCTGGGTGTGCGTACAGACCTGGTCAGGGTGTGAGTACAGACCTGGTCAGGGCGTGGATATGGACCGGATCTGGGGGTGGGTACAGACCTGGCCAGGGTGTGAGTACAGACCTGGTCAGAGTGTGAGTACAGACCTGGTCAGAGTGTGAGTACAGACCTGGCCAGGGTGTGGGTACAGACCTGGTCAGGGTGTGAGTACAGATCTGGTCAGGGTGTGAGTACGGACCGGCTCTGGGTGTGGATACAGACCTGGTCAGGGTGTGGGTACAGACTGGTTCTGTGTGTTGGTACGGACCGGGTCAGGGTGTGGATACAGACCTGGTCAGGGCGTGGGTATGGACCGGGTGTGGGTGTGGTTACAGACCTGGTCAGCGTGTGGGTACAGAACTGGTCAGGGTGTGGGTACAGAACTGGTCAGGGTGTGAGTACAGACCCGGTCAGAGTGTGAGTACAGACCTGGTCAGGGTGTGGGTACAGAACTGGTCAGGGCGTGGGTATGGACCAGGTCTGGGTGTGGATACACACTGGGTGTCGGTTTGGGTACAGACCTTGTCAGGGTGTGAATACAGACTGGTTCTGGGGGTGGGTATGGACCGGGTTTGGGTGTGGATACAGACCTGATCAGGGTGTGAGTACAGACCTGGTCAGGGCGTGGGTACAGATCTGGTCAGGGTGTGGGTATGGACCAGGTCTGGGTGTGGATACAGACTGGGTGTGGGTACAGACCTGGTCACGGTGTGAGTACAGACTGGTCAGGGTGTGGGTACAGGCCTGGTCAGGGTGTGAGTACAGACCTGGTCAGAGTGTGAGTACAGACCTGGTCAGGGTGTGGGTACAGGCCTGGTCAGGCTGTGAGTACAGACCTGGTCAGAGTGTGAGTACAGACCTGGTCAGAGTGTGAGTACAGACCTGGCCAGGGTGTGGGTACAGACCTGGTCAGGGTGTGAGTACAGATCTGGTCAGGGTGTGGGTACGGACCGGCTCTGGGTGTGGATACAGACCTGGTCAGGGTGTGGGTACAGACCGAGTCAGGGTGTGGGTACAGACTGGTTCTGTGTGTGGGTACGGACCGGGTCAGGGTGTGGATACAGACCTGGTCAGGGCGTGGGTATGGACCGGGTCTGGGTGTGGTTACAGACCTGGTCAGCGTGTGAGTACAGACCTGGTTAGGGTGTGGGTACAAGCCTGGTAAGGGTGTGAGTACAGACCTGGACAGGGTGTGAGTACAGACCTGGTCAGGGTGTGGGTACAGAACTGGTCAGGGCGTGGGTATGGACCAGGTCTGGGTGTGGATACACACTGGGTGTCGGTTTGGGTACAGACCTTGTCAGGGTGTGAATACAGACTGGTTCTGGGTGTGGGTATGGACCGGGTTTGGGTGTGGATACAGACCTGATCAGGGTGTGAGTACAGACCTGGTCAGGGCGTGGGTATGGACCAGGTCTGGGTGTGTGTACAGACCTGGTCAGGGTGTGAGTACAGACCTGGTTAGGGTGTGGGTACATGCCTGGTCAGGGTGTGAGTACAGACCTGGTCAGGGTGTGAGTACAGACCTGGTCAGGGTGTGAGTACAGACCTGGACAGGGTGTGAGTACAGATCTGGTCAGGGTGTGAGCACAGATCTGGTCAGGGCGTTGGTATGGACCGGGTCTGGGTGTAGATACAGACTGGGTGTGGGTGTGGGTACAGTCCTGGTCAGGGTGTGAGTACAGACCTGGTCAGGGTGTGGGTACAGACCTGGTCAGGGTGTGGGTACGGACCGGCTCTGGGTGTAGATACAGACCTCGTCAGGGTGTGGGTACAGACCTGGTCAGGGTGTGGGTACAGACTGGTTCTGGGTGTGGGTACGGACCGTGTCAGGGTGTGGATACAGACCTGGTCAGGGCGTGGGTATGGACCGGATCTGGGTGTGGTTACAGACCTGGTCAGGGTGTGAGTACACATCTGGTCTGGGTGTGGGTACAGGCCTGGTCAGGGTGTGAGTACAGACCTGGACAGGGTGTGTGTACGGACCTGGTCAGGGTGTGAGTACAGACCAGGTCAGGGTGTAAGTACAGACCTGGTCAGGGTGTGAATACAGACCTGGTCAGGGTGTGGGTACAAACCTGGCCAGGGTGTGGGTACAGACCAGGTCAGGGTGTGGATACAGATCTGGTCAGTGTGTGGGTACGGACCGGGTCTGGGTGTGGTACAGACTGGTTGTGGGTGTGGGTACAGACCTGGTCAGGGTGTGAGTACAGACCTGGTCAGGGTGTGAGTACAGACCTGGTCAGGGTGTGAGTACAGACCTGGTCAGGGTGTGAGTACAGACCTGGTCAGGGCGTGGGTACGGATTGGGTCTGGGTGTGGGTACAGACCTGGTCAGGGTGTGAGTACAGACCTGGTCAGGGCGTGGGTACGGATCGGGTCTGGGTGTGGGTACAGACCTGGTCAGGGTGTGAGTACAGACCTGGTCAGGGGGTGGGTACAGATCTGGTCAGGGTGTCCGTATGGACCGGCTCTGGGTGTGGATACAGACTGGGTGTGGGTGTGGGTACAGACCTGGTCAGGGTGTGAATACAGACCTGGCCAGGGTGTGGGTACAGACCTGGTCAGGGTGTGAGTACAGACCTGTTCATCGTGTGGATACAGACCTGGTCAGGGCATGGGTACAGACGGGTTCTGGATGTGGGTACGGTCTGGGTGTGGATACAGACTTGGTCAGGGTGTGAGTACAGATCTGGACAGGGTGTCCGTACGGACCGGCTCTGGGTGTGGATACAGACTGGGTGTGGGTGTGGGTACAGACCTGGTCAGGGTGTGAGTACAGACCTGGTGAGGGTGTGGGTACAGACCGACTCTGGGTGTGGATACAGACTGGGTGTGAGTACCGACCTGGTCAGTGTGTGGGTACAGGTCTTTCAGGGTGTGAGTACAGGCCTGGTCAGTGTGTGAGTACAGACCTGGTCAGTGTGTGAGTACAGACCTGGTCAGGGTGTGGGTACAGACCTGGTCAGGGTGTGAGTACAGACCTGGTCAGGGCGTGGGTACAGACGGGTTCTGGATGTGGGTACGGACCGGGTCTGGGTGTGGATACATACCTGGTCAGGGCGTGGGTATGGACCGGGTCTGGGTGTGGATACAGACCTGTTCAGCGTGTGAGTACAGACCTGGTCAGGGTGCAGGTACAAACCTGGTCAGGGTGTGAGTACAGACCTGGCCATAGTGTGGGTACAAACCTGGTCAGGGTGTGGGTACGGACCGGGTCTGGGAGTGGATACAGACTGGGTGTGGGTGTAGGTACAGACCTGGTCAGGGTGTGAGTACAGACCTGGTCAGGGTGTGGCTATGGACCGGGTCTGGGAGTGGATACAGACTGGGTGTGGGTGTAGGTACAGACCTGGTCACGGTGTCAGTACTGACTGGTCAGGGTGTGGGTACAAACTGGTTCTGGGTGTTGGTATGGACCGGCTCTGGGTGTAGATACAGACTGGGTGTGGGTGTGGGTACAGTCCTGGTCACGGTGTAAGTACAGACCTGGTCAGGGTGTGGGTACAGGCCTGGTCAGGGTGTGAGTACAGACCTGGTCAGGGTGTGGGTACAGACCTGGTCAGGGTGTGAGTACAGATCTGGTCAGGGTGTGGGTACGGACCGGCTCTGGGTGTGGATACAGATTGGGTGTGGGTGTGGGTACAGACCTGGTCAGGGTGTGGGTACAGACTGGTTCTGGGTGTGGGTACGGACCATGTCAGGGTGTGGATACAGACCTGGTCAGGGCGTGGGTATAGACCGGGTCTGGGTGTGGTTACAGACCTGGTCAGGGTGTGAGTACACACCTGGTCAGGGTGTGGGTACAGGCCTGGTCAGGGTGTGAGTACAGACCTGGTCAGGGTGTGAGTACGGACCTGGTCAGGGTGTGAGTACGGACCTGGTCAGGGTGTAAGTACGGACCTAGTCAGGGTGTGAGTACGGACCTGGTCAGGGTGTGAGTACGGACCTGGTCAGGGTGTGAATACAGACCTGGTCAGGGTGTGGGTACAAACCTGGCCAGGGTGTGGGTACAGACCTGGTCAGGGTGTGGATACAGATCTGGTCAGTGTATGGCTACGGACCGGGTCTGGGTGTGGTACAGACTGGTTGTGGGTGTGGGTACAGACCTGGTCAGGGTGTGAGTACGGACCTGGTCAGGGTGTGAGTACAGACCTGGTCAGGGTGTGAGTACAGACCTGGTCAGGGTGTGAGTACAGACCTGGTCAGGGTGTGAGTACAGACCTGGTCAGGGTGTGAGTACAGACCTGGTCAGGGTGTGGGTACAGACCTGGTCAGGGTGTGGATACAGATCTGGTCAGGGTGTGGGTATGGACCGGGTCTGGGTGTGGTACAGACTGGGTTTGGGTGTGGGTACAGACCTGGTCAGGGTGTGAGTACAGACCTGGTCAGGGTGTGAGTACAGACCTGGTCAGGGTGTGAGTACAGACCTGGTCAGGGTGTGAGTACAGACCTGGTCAGGGTGTGAGTACAGACATGATCAGGGTGTGAGTACAGACCTGGTCAGTGCGTGGGTATGGATCGGGTCTGGGTGTGGGTACAGACCTGGTCAGGGTGTGAGTACAGACCTGGTCAGGGCGTGGGTATGGATCGGGTCTGGGTGTGGGTACAGACCTGGTCAGGGGGTGGGTACAGATCTGGTCAGGGTGTCCGTACGGACCGGCTCTGGGTGTGGATACAGACTGGGTGTGGGTGTGGGTACAGACCTGGTCAGGGTGTGAATACAGACCTGGTCAGGGTGTGAATACAGACCTGGTCAGGGTGTGGGTACTGACCTGGTCAGGGTGTGAGTACAGACCTGTTCATCGTGTGGGTACAGACCTGGTCAGGGCATGGGTACAGACGGGTTCTGGATGTGGGTACGGTCTGGGTGTGGATACAGACTTGGTCAGGGTGTGAGTACAGATCTGGACAGGGTGTCCGTACGGACCGGCTCTGGGTGTGGACACAGACTGGGTGTGGGTGTGGGTACAGACCTGGTCAGGGTGTGGGTACAGACCTGGTCAGGGTGTGGGTACAGACCTGGTCAGGGTGTGGGTACAGACCTGGTCAGGGTGTGGGTACAGACCTGGTCAGGGTGTGAGTACAGACCTGGTCATCGTGTGGGTACAGACCTGGTCAGGGCCTGGGTACAGACGTGTTCTGGATGTGGGTACGGACTGGGTCTGGGTGTGGATACAGACCTGGTCAGGGTGTGAGTACAGACCTGGTCAGGGTGTGGGTACAGACCTCATCATGGTGTGAGTGCAGACCTGGTTAGGGTGTGGGTATGGACCGGGTCTGGGTGTGGATACAGACTGGGTGTGGGTGTAGGTACAGACCTGGTCAGGGTGTGAGAACAGACTGGTCAGGGTGTGGGTACAGATTGGTTCTGGGTGTGGGTATGGACCGGGTCTGTGTGTGGGTATGGACCGGATCTTGGTGTGGATACAGACCTGATCAGGGTGTGGGTACAGTCCTGGTCAGGGTGTGAGTACAGTCCTGGTCAGGGTGTGAGTACAGTCCTGGTCAGGGTGTGGGTACAGACCTGGTCAGGGTGTGAGTACAGACCTGGTCAGGGTGTGGGTATAGACCGACTCTGGGTGTGGGTACAGACTGGGTGTGGGTACAGACCTGGTCAGGGTGTGAGTACAGACCTGGTCAGGGTGTGGGTACAGACCTGGTCAGGGTGTGGTTACAGACCTGGTCAGGGTGTGAGTACAGACCTGGTCATGGTGTGGATACCGACCTGGTCAGGGCGTGGGTACAGACGGGTTCTGGATGTGGGTACGGACCGGGTCTGGGTGTGGATACAGACCTGGTCAGGGTGTGAGTGCAGACCTGGTCAGGGTGTGAGTACCGACCTGGTCAGGGTGTGGGTACAGGCCTGGTCAGGGTGTGAGTACAGGCCTGGTCAGGGTGTGAGTACAGACCTGGTCAGTGTGTGAGTACAGACCTGGTCAGGGTGTGGGTACAGGCCTGGTCAGGGTGTGAGTGCAGACCTGGTCAGGGTGTGAGTACAGACCTGGCCAGGGTGTGGGTACAGACCTGGTCAGGGTGTGAGTACAGACCTGGCCAGGGTGTGAGTACAGTCCTGGTCAGGGTGTGAGTACAGATCTGGTTAGGGTGTGGGTACGGACCTGGTCAGGGTGTGAATACAGACCTGGTCAGGGTGTGAGTACCGACCTTGTCAGGGTGTGAGTACAGACCTGGTCAGGGCGTGGGTATGGACCGGGTCTGGGTGTGGGTACAGACCTGGTCAGGGTGTGAGTACAGACCTGGCCAGGGTGCGAGTACAGACCTGGCCAGGGTGTAGGTACAGACCTGGCCAGGGTGTGGGTACAGACCTGGCCAGGGCGTGGGTACAGACCTGGTCAGGGTGTGAGTACAGTCCTGGTCAGGGTGTGAGTACAGTCCTGGTCAGGGTGTGAGTACAGATCTGGTTATGGTGTGGGTACGGACCGGGTCTGGCTGTGGATACAGACTGGGTGTGGTTGTGGGTACAGACCTGGTCAGGTGGTGAGTATAGACCTGGTCAGGGTGTGGTACAGGCCTGGTCAGTGTGTGAGTACAGACCTGGTCAGGGTGTGAGTACAGACCTGGCTAGAGTGTGGGTACAGACCTGGTCAGGGTATGAGTGCAGATCTGGTCAGGGTGTGGGTACGGAGCAGCTCTGGGTGTGGATACAGACAGGGTGTGGGTGTGGGTGTGGGTACAGACCTGGATATGGTGTGAGTACAGACTTGGTCAGGGTATGGGCACAGACCTGGTCAGGGTGTGGGTACAGACTGGTTCAGGGTGTGGGTACCGACCGGGTCTTGGAGTGGATACAGACCAGACCAGGGTGTGAGTACAGACCTGGCCAGAGTGTGGGTACAGACCTGGTCAGGGTGTGAGTGCAGACCTGGTTAGTGTGTGGGTATGGACCGGGTCTGGGTGTGGATACAAACTGGGTGTGGGTGTAGGTACAGACCTGGTCAGGGTGTGAGAACAGACTGGTCAGGGTGTGGGTACAGATTGGTTCTGGGTGTGGGTATGGACCGGTTCTGAGTGTGGGTATGGACCGGATCTTGGTGTGGATACAGACCTGATTAGGGTGTGAGTACAGACCTGGTCAGGGTGTGGGTACAGTCCTGGTCAGGGTGTGAGTACAGTCCTGGTCAGGGTGTGAGTACAGTCCTGGTCAGGGTGTGGGTACAGACCTGGTCAGGGTGTGAGTACAGACCTGGTCAGGGTGTGGGTACAGACCGACTCTGGGTGTGGATACAGACTGGGTGTGGGTACAGACCTGGTCAGGGTGTGAGTACAGACCTGGTCAGGGTGTGGGTACAGACCTGGTCAGGGTGTGGGTACAGACCTGGTCAGGGTGTGAGTACAGACCTGGTCATGGTGTGGGTACCGACCTGGTCAGGGCGTGGGTACAGACGGGTTCTGGATGTGGGTACGAACCGGGTCTGGGTGTGGATACAGACCTGGTCAGGGTGTGAGTACAGACCTCATCAGGGTGTGAGTGCAGACCTGGTCAGGGCATGGGTATGGATCGGGTCTGGGTGTGGGTACAGACCTGGTCAGGGTGTGAGTACCGACCTGGTCAGGGTGTGGGTACAGGCCTGGTCAGGGTGTGAGTGCAGATCTGGTCAGGGTGTTGGTACGGACCAGCTCTGGGTGTGGATACAGACAGGGTGTGGGTGTGGGTACAGACCTGGATAGGGTGTGGATACAGACCTGGTCAGGGTGTGAGTACAGACCTCATCAGGGTGTGAGTGCAGACCTGGTCAGGGCATGGGTATGGATCGGGTCTGGGTGTGGGTACAGACCTGGTCAGGGTGTGAGTACCGACCTGGCCAGGGTGTGGGTACAGGCCTGGCCAGGGTGTGGGTACAGACCTGGCCAGGGCGTGGGTACAGACCTGGTCAGGGTGTGAGTACAGTCCTGGTCAGAGTGTGAGTACAGTCCTGGTCAGGGTGTGAGTACAGTCCTTGTCAGGGTGTGAGTACAGATCTGGTTATGGTGTGGGTACGGACCGGGTCTGGCTGTGGATACAGACTGGGTGTGGTTGTGGGTACAGACCTGGTCAGGTGGTGAGTATAGACCTGGTCAGGGTGTGGTACAGGCTTGGTCAGTGTGTGAGTACAGACCTGGTCAGGGTGTGAGTACAGACCTGGCTAGAGTGTGGGTACAGACCTGGTCAGGGTATGAGTGCAGATCTGGTCAGGGTGTGGGTACGGAGCAGCTCTGGGTGTGGATACAGACAGGGTGTGGGTGTGGGTACAGACCTGGATATGGTGTGAGTGCAGACTTGGTCAGGGTATGGGCACAGACCTGGTCAGGGTGTGGGTACAGACTGGTTCAGGGTGTGGGTACCGACCGGGTCTTGGTGTGGATACAGACCAGACCAGAGTGTGAGTACAGACCTGGCCAGAGTGTGGGTACAGACCTGGTCAGGGTGTGAGTGCAGACCTGGTTAGGGTGTGGGTATGGACCAGGTCTGGGTGTGGATACAGACTGGGTGTGGGTGTGGGTACAGACCTGGTCAGGGTGTGAGAACAGACTGGTCAGGGTGTGGGTACAGATTGGTTCTGGGTGTGGGTATGGACCGGGTCTGAGTGTGGGTATGGACCGGATCTTGGTGTGGATACAGACCTGATCAGGGTGTGAGTACAGACCTGGTCAGGGTGTGAGTACAGACCTGGTCAGGGTGTGGGTACAGTCCTGGTCAGGGTGTGAGTACAGTCCTGGTCAGGGTGTGAGTACAGTCCTGGTCAGGGTGTGAGTACAGTCCTGGTCAGGGTGTGAGTACAGTCCTGGTCAGGGTGTGAGTACAGTCCTGGTCAGGGCGTGGGTACAGACCTGGCCAGGGCGTGGGTACAGACCTGGTCAGGGTGTGAGTACAGACCTGGTCAGGGTGTGAGTACAGACCTGGTCAGGGTGTGGGTACAGACCTGGTCAGGGTGTGAGTACAGACCTGGTCAGGGTGTGAGTGCAGACCTGGTCAGGGTGTGAGTACAGACCTGGTCAGGGTGTGGGTACAGACCTGGCCAGGGTGTGAGTACAGAGCTGGCCAGGGTGTGAGTACAGACCTGGTCAGGGTGTGAGTACAGACCTGGTCAGGGTGTGAGTACAGACCTGGTCAGGGTGTGGGTACAGACCTGGCCAGGGTGTGAGTACAGACCTGGCCAGGGCGTGGGTACAGACCTGGTCAGGGTGTGAGTGCAGTCCTGGTCAGGGTGTGAGTACAGATCTGGTTATGGTGTGGGTACGGACCGGGTCTGGCTGTGGATACAGACTGGGTGTGGTTGTGGGTACAGACCTGGTCAGGTGGTGAGTATAGACCTGGTCAGGGTGTGGTACAGGCCTGGTCAGTGTGTGAGTACAGACCTGGTCAGGGTGTGAGTACAGACCTGGCTAGAGTGTGGGTACAGACCTGGTCAGGGTATGAGTGCAGATCTGGTCAGGGTGTGGGTACGGAGCAGCTCTGGGTGTGGATACAGACAGGGTGTGGGTGTGGGTACAGACCTGGATAGGGTGTGAGTACAGACTTGGTCAGGGTATGGGCACAGACCTGGTCAGGGTGTGGGTACAGACTGGTTCAGGGTGTGGGTACCGACCGGGTCTTGGTGTGGATACAGACCAGACCAGGGTGTGAGTACAGACCTGGCCAGAGTGTGGGTACAGACCTGATCAGGGTGTGAGTGCAGACCCGGTTAGTGTGTGGGTATGGACCGGGTCTGGGTGTGGATACAGACTGGTTGTGGGTGTGGGTACAGACCTGGTCAGGTTGTGAGAACAGACTGGTCAGGGTGTGGGTACAGATTGGTTCTGGGTGTGGGTATGGACCGGTTCTGAGTGTGGGTATGGACCGGATCTTGGTGTGGATACAGACCTGATCAGGGTGTGAGTACAGACCTGGTCAGGGTGTGGGTACAGTCCTGGTCAGGGTGTGAGTACAGTTCTGGTCAGGGTGTGAGTACAGTCCTGATCAGGGTGTGGGTACAGACCTGGTCAGGGTGTGAGTACAGACCTGGTCAGGGTGTGGTTACAGACCGACTCTGGGTGTGGATACAGACTGGATGTGGGTACAGACCTGGTCAGGGTGTGAGTACGGACCTGGTCAGGGTGTGAGTACGGACCTGGTCAGGGTGTGAGTACGGACCTGGTCAGGGTGTGAGTACGGACCTGGTCAGGGTGTGAGTACGGACCTGGTCAGGGTGTGAGTACAGACCTGGTCAGAGTGTGGGTACGGAGCAGCTCTGGGTGTGGATACAGACAGGGTGTGGGTGTGGGTACAGACCTGGATAGGGTGTGAGTACAGACTTGGTCAGGGTATGGGCACAGACCTGGTCAGGGTGTGGGTACAGACTGGTTCAGGGTGTGGGTACCGACCGGGTCTTGGTGTGGATACAGACCAGACCAGGGTGTGAGTACAGAGCTGGCCAGAGTGTGGGTACAGACCTGGTCAGGGTGTGAGTGCAGACCTGGTTAGTGTGTGGGTATGGACCGGGTCTGGGTGTGGATACAGACTGGGTGTGGGTGTAGGTACAGACCTGGTCAGGGTGTGAGAACAGACTGGTCAGGGTGTGGGTACAGATTGGTTCTGGGTGTGGGTAT
Source organism: Cetorhinus maximus (assembly GCF_964194155.1). Classification (NCBI taxonomy): domain Eukaryota; kingdom Metazoa; phylum Chordata; class Chondrichthyes; order Lamniformes; family Cetorhinidae; genus Cetorhinus; species Cetorhinus maximus. Next base: position 56,310,612 of record NC_135886.1, read on the forward strand.
GGACTGGTTCTGAGTGTGGGTATGGACCGGATCTTGGTGTGGATACAGACCTGATCAGGGTGTGAGTACAGACCTGGTCAGAGTGTGGGTACAGTCCTGGTCAGGGTGTGGGTACAGACCTGGTCAGGGTGTGAGTACAGACCTGGTCAGGGTGTGGGTACAGACCGACTCTGGGTGTGGATACAGACTGGGTGTGGGTACAGACCTGGTCAGGGTGTGAGTACAGACCTGGTCAGGGTGTTGGTACAGACCTGGTCAGGGTGTGAGTACAGACCTCATCAGGGTGTGAGTGCAGACCTGGTCAGGGCATGGGTATGGATCGGGTCTGGGTGTGGGTACAGACCTGGTCAGGGTGTGAGTACAGACCTGGTCAGGGTGTGGGTACAGGCCTGGTCAGGGTGTGAGTACAGGCCTGGTCAGTGTGTGAGTACAGACCTGGTCAGTGTGTGAGTACAGACCTGGTCAGGGTGTGGGTACAGGCCTGGTCAGGGTGTGAGTGCAGATCTGGTCAAGGTGTGGGTACGGACCAGCTCTGGGTGTGGATACAGACAGGGTGTGGGTGTGGGTACAGACCTGGATAGGGTGTGGATACAGACCTGGTCAGGGTGTGAGTACAGACCTCATCAGGGTGTGAGTGCAGACCTGGTCAGGGCATGGGTATGGATCGGGTCTGGGTGTGGGTACAGACCTGGTCAGGGTGTGAGTACCGACCTGGCCAGGGTGTGGGTACAGGCCTGGCCAGGGTGTGGGTACAGACCTGGCCAGGGCGTGGGTACAGACCTGATCAGGGTGTGAGTACAGTCCTGGTCAGGGTGTAAGTACAGTCCTGGTCAGGGTGTGAGTACAGTCCTGGTCAGGGTGTGAGTACAGATCTGGTTATGGTGTGGGTACGGACCGGGTCTGGCTGTGGATACAGACTGGGTGTGGTTGTGGGTACAGACCTGGTCAGGTGGTGAGTATAGACCTGGTCAGGGTGTGGTACAGGCTTGGTCAGGGTGTGAGTACAGTCCTGGTCAGGGTGTGAGTACAGTCCTGGACAGGGTGTGGGTACAGACCTGGTCAGGGTGTGAGTACAGACCTGGTTAGGGTGTGGGTACAGACCGACTCTGGGTGTGGATACAGACTGGGTGTGGGTACAGACCTGGTCAGGGTGTGAGTACAGACCTGGTCAGGGTGTGGGTACAGACCTGGTCAGGGTGTGGGTACACACCTGGTCAGGGTGTGAGTACAGACCTGGTCATGGTGTGGGTACCGACCTGGTCAGGGCGTGGGTACAGACGGGTTCTGGATGTGGGTACGAACCGGGTCTGGGTGTGGATACAGACCTGGTCAGGGTGTGAGTACAGACCTCATCAGGGTGAGTGCAGACCTGGTCAGGGCATGGGTATGGATCGGGTCTGGGTGTGGGCACAGACCTGGTCAGGGTGTGAGTACCGACCTGGTCAGGGTGTGGGTACAGGCCTGGCCAGGGTATGGGTACAGACCTGGCCAGGGCCTGGGTACAGACCTGGTCAGGGTGTGAGTACAGTCCTTGTCAGGGTGTGAGTACAGTCCTGGTCAGGGTGTGAGTACAGTCCTGGTCAGGGTGTTAGTACAGTCCTGGTCAGGGTGTGAGTACAGTCCTGGTCAGGGTGTGAGTACTGATCTGGTTATGGTGTGGGTACGGACCGGGTCTGGCTGTGGATACAGACTGGGTGTGGTTGTGGGTACAGACCTGGTCAGGTGGTGAGTATAGACCTGGTCAGGGTGTGGTACAGGCCTGGTCAGTGTGTGAGTACAGACCTGGTCAGGGTGCGAGTGCAGATCTGGTCAGGGTGTGGGTACGGAGCAGCTCTGGCTGTGGATACAGACAGGGTGTGGGTGTGGGTGTGGGTACAGACCTGGATAGGGTGTGAGTACAGACTTGGTCAGGGTATGGGCACAGACCTGGTCAGGGTGTAGGTACAGACTGGTTCAGGGTGTGGGTACCGACCGGGTCTTGGTGTGGATACAGACCAGACCAGGGTGTGAGTACAGGCCTGGCCAGAGTGTGGGTACAGACCTGGTCAGGGTGTGAGTGCAGACCTGGTTAGGGTGTGGGCATGGACCAGGTCTGGGTGTGGATACAGACTGGGTGTGGGTGTCGGTACAGACCTGGTCAGGGTGTGAGAACAGACTGGTCAGGGTGTGGGTACAGATTGGTTCTGGGTGTGGGTATGGACCGGGTCTGAGTGTGGGTATGGACCGGATCTTGGTGTGGATACAGACCTGATCAGGGTGTGAGTACAGACCTGGTCAGGGTGTGGGTACAGTCCTGGTCAGGGTGTGAGTACAGTCCTGGTCAGGGTGTGAGTGCAGTCCTGGTCAGGGTGTGGGTACAGACCTGGTCAGGGTGTGAGTACAGACCTGGTCAGGGTGTGGGTACAGACCTGGTCAGGGTGTGGGTACACACCTGGTCAGGGTGTGAGTACAGACCTGGTCGTGGTGTGGGTACCGACCTGGTCAGGGCGTGGGTACAGACGGGTTCTGGATGTGGGTACGAACCGGGTCTGGGTGTGGATACATACCTGGTCAGGGTGTGAGTACAGACCTCATCAGGGTGTGAGTGCAGACCTGGTCAGGGCATGGGTATGGATCGGGTCTGGGTGTGGGTACAGTCCTGGTCAGGGTGTGAGTACAGTCCTGGTCAGGGTGTGGGTACAGTCCTGGTCAGGGTATGAGTACAGTCCTGGTCAGGGTGTGGGTACAGACCTGGTCAGGGTGTGAGTACAGACCTGGTCAGGGTGTGAGTACAGGCCTGGTCAGGGTGTGAGTACAGGCCTGGTCAGGGTGTGAGTACAGACCTGGTCAGTGTGTGAGTACAGACCTGGTCAGTGTGTGAGTACAGACCTGGTCAGTGTGTGAGTACAGACCTGGTCAGGGTGTGGGTACAGGCCTGGTCAGGGTGTGAGTACGGACCGGGTCTGGGTGTGGATACAGACTGGGTGTGGGTGTGGGTACAGACCTGGTCAGGGTGTGAGTACAGACCTGGTCAGGGTGTGGCTATGGACCAGGTCTGGGAGTGGATACAGACTGGGTGTGGGTGTAGGTACAGACCTGGTCAGGGTGTGAGTACTGACTTGTCAGGTTGTGGGTACAGACTGGTTCTGGGTGTTGGTATGGACCGGCTCTGGGTGTGGATACAGATCTGATCAGGTTGTGGGTACAGACTGGTTCTGGGTGTGGATATGGACCGGGTCTGGGTGTGGGTACAGGCCTGGTCAGGGTGTGAGTACAGACCTGGCCAAGGTGTGAGTACAGACCTGGCCAGGGTGTGGGTACAGACCTGGCCAGGGTGTGGGTACAGACCTGGTCAGGTTGTGAGTACAGTCCTGGTCAGGGTGTGAGTACAGATCTGGTTAGGGTGTGGGTACGGACCGGGTCTGGCTGTGGATACAGACTGGGTGTGGTTGTGGGTACAGACCTGGTCAGGGTGTGAGTACAGACCTGGTCAGGGTGTGAGTGCAGATCTGGTCAGGGTGTGGTACAGACCGGCTCTGGGTGTGGATACAGTCTGGGTGTGGGTGTGGGTACGGACCGGCTCTGTGTGTGGATACAGACTGGGTGTGGTTGTGGGTACAGACCTGGCCAGGGTGTGGGTACAGACCTGGCCAGGGTGTGGGTACAGACCTGGTCAGGGTGTGAGTACAGATCTGGTCAGGGTGTGGGTACGGACCGGCTCTGGGTGTGGATACAGACTGGGTGTGGGCGTGGGTACAGACCTGGTCAGGGTGTGAGTACAGACCTGGTCAGGGTGTGGGTACAGACCTGGTCAGGGTGTGGGTACAGACTGGTTCTGGGTGTGGGTATCGACCGGGTCTGGGTGTGGATACAGACCTGATCAGGGTGTGAGTGCAGACCTGGTCAGGGCGTGGGTACAGACAGGTCTGTGTGTGAATACAGACTTGGTCAAGGTGTGGGTACATACCGGGTCTGGGTATGGTACAGACCAGGTCTGGGTGTGGGTACAGATCGGGTCTGGATGTGGGTACAGACCTGGTCAGGGTGTGGGTATGGACCGGGTCTGGGTCTGGATACAGACTGGGTGTGGTTGTGGGTACAGACCTGGTCAGGTGGTGAGTATAGACCTGGCCAGGGTGTGGTACAGGCTTGGTCAGGGTGTGAGTACAGTCCTGGTCAGGGTGTGAGTACAGTCCTGGACAGGGTGTGGGTACAGACCTGGTCAGGGTGTGAGTACAGACCTGGTTAGGGTGTGGGTACAGACCGACTCTGGGTGTGGATACAGACTGGGTGTGGGTACAGACCTGGTCAGGGTGTGAGTACAGACCTGGTCAGGGTGTGGGTACAGACCTGGTCAGGGTGTGGGTACACACCTGGTCAGGGTGTGAGTACAGACCTGGTCATGGTGTGGGTACCGACCTGGTCAGGGCGTGGGTACAGACGGGTTCTGGATGTGGGTACGAACCGGGTCTGGGTGTGGATACATACCTGGTCAGGGTGTGAGTACAGACCTCATCAGGGTGAGTGCAGACCTGGTCAGGGCATGGGTATGGATCGGGTCTGGGTGTGGGCACAGACCTGGTCAGGGTGTGAGTACCGACCTGGTCAGGGTGTGGGTACAGGCCTGGCCAGGGTATGGGTACAGACCTGGCCAGGGCGTGGGTACAGACCTGGTCAGGGTGTGAGTACAGTCCTTGTCAGGGTGTGAGTACAGTCCTGGTCAGGGTGTGAGTACAGTCCTGGTCAGGGTGTGAGTACAGACCTCATCAGGGTGAGTGCAGACCTGGTCAGGGCATGGGTATGGATCGGGTCTGGGTGTGGGCACAGACCTGGTCAGGGTGTGAGTACCGACCTGGTCAGGGTGTGGGTACAGGCCTGGCCAGGGTATGGGTACAGACCTGGCCAGGGCGTGGGTACAGACCTGGTCAGGGTGTGAGTACAGTCCTTGTCAGGGTGTGAGTACAGTCCTGGTCAGGGTGTGAGTACAGTCCTGGTCAGGGTGTTAGTACAGTCCTGGTCAGGGTGTGAGTACAGTCCTGGTCAGGATGTGAGTACTGATCTGGTTATGGTGTGGGTACGGACCGGGTCTGGCTGTGGATACAGACTGGGTGTGGTTGTGGGTACAGACCTGGTCAGGTGGTGAGTATAGACCTGGTCAGGGTGTGGTACAGGCCTGGTCAGTGTGTGAGTACAGACCTGGTCAGGGTGTGAGTGCAGATCTGGTCAGGGTGTGGGTACGGAGCAGCTCTGGCTGTGGATACAGACAGGGTGTGGGTGTGGGTGTGGGTACAGACCTGGATAGGGTGTGAGTACAGACTTGGTCAGGGTATGGGCACAGACCTGGTCAGGGTGTAGGTACAGACTGGTTCAGGGTGTGGGTACCGACCGGGTCTTGGTGTGGATACAGACCAGACCAGGGTGTGAGTACAGAGCTGGCCAGAGTGTGGGTACAGACCTGGTCAGGGTGTGAGTGCAGACCTGGTTAGGGTGTGGGCATGGACCAGGTCTGGGTGTGGATACAGACTGGGTGTGGGTGTCGGTACAGACCTGGTCAGGGTGTGAGAACAGACTGGTCAGGGTGTGGGTACAGATTGGTTCTGGGTGTGGGTATGGACCGGGTCTGAGTGTGGGTATGGACCGGATCTTGGTGTGGATACAGACCTGATCAGGGTGTGAGTACAGACCTGGTCAGGGTGTGAGTACAGTCCTGGTCAGGGTGTGAGTGCAGTCCTGGTCAGGGTGTGGGTACAGACCTGGTCAGGGTGTGAGTACAGACCTGGTCAGGGTGTGGGTACAGACCTGGTCAGGGTGTGGGTACACACCTGGTCAGGGTGTGAGTACAGACCTGGTCGTGGTGTGGGTACCGACCTGGTCAGGGCGTGGGTACAGACGGGTTCTGGATGTGGGTACGAACCGGGTCTGGGTGTGGATACATACCTGGTCAGGGTGTGAGTACAGACCTCATCAGGGTGTGAGTGCAGACCTGGTCAGGGCATGGGTATGGATCGGGTCTGGGTGTGGGTACAGTCCTGGTCAGGGTGTGAGTACAGTCCTGGTCAGGGTGTGGGTACAGACCTGGTCAGGGTGTGAGTACAGACCTGGTCAGGGTGTGAGTACAGGCCTGGTCAGGGTGTGAGTACAGACCTGGTCAGTGTGTGAGTACAGACCTGGTCAGTGTGTGAGTACAGACCTGGTCAGGGTGTGGGTACAGGCCTGGTCAGGGTGTGAGTATGGACCGGGTCTGGGTGTGGATACAGACTGGGTGTGGGTGTGGGTACAGACCTGGTCAGGGTGTGAGTACAGACCTGGTCAGGGTGTGGCTATGGACCAGGTCTGGGAGTGGATACAGACTGGGTGTGGGTGTAGGTACAGACCTGGTCAGGGTGTGAGTACTGACTTGTCAGGTTGTGGGTACAGACTGGTTCTGGGTGTTGGTATGGACCGGCTCTGGGTGTGGATACAGATCTGATCAGGTTGTGGGTACAGACTGGTTCTGGGTGTGGATATGGACCGGGTCTGGGTGTGGGTACAGACCTGGTCAGGGTGTGGGTACAGGCCTGGTCAGGGTGTGAGTACAGACCTGGCCAAGGTGTGAGTACAGACCTGGCCAGGGTGTGGGTACAGACCTGGCCAGGGTGTGGGTACAGACCTGGTCAGGTTGTGAGTACAGTCCTGGTCAGGGTGTGAGTACAGATCTGGTTAGGGTGTGGGTACGGACCGGGTCTGGCTGTGGATACAGACTGGGTGTGGTTGTGGGTACAGACCTGGTCAGGGTGTGAGTACAGACCTGGTCAGGGTGTGAGTGCAGATCTGGTCAGGGTGTGGTACAGACCGGCTCTGGGTGTGGATACAGTCTGGGTGTGGGTGTGGGTGTGGGTACGGACCGGCTCTGTGTGTGGATACAGACTGGGTGTGGTTGTGGGTACAGACCTGGCCAGGGTGTGGGTACAGACCTGGCCAGGGTGTGGGTACAGACCTGGTCAGGGTGTGAGTACAGATCTGGTCAGGGTGTGGGTACGGACCGGCTCTGGGTGTGGATACAGACTGGGTGTGGGCGTGGGTACAGACCTGGTCAGGGTGTGAGTACAGACCTGGTCAGGGTGTGGGTACAGACTGGTTCTGGGTGTGGGTATCGACCGGGTCTGGGTGTGGATACAGACCTGATCAGGGTGTGAGTGCAGACCTGGTCAGGGCGTGGGTACAGACAGGTCTGTGTGTGAATACAGACTTGGTCAAGGTGTGGGTACATACCGGGTCTGGGTATGGTTCAGACCAGGTCTGGGTGTGGGTACAGATCGGGTCTGGATGTGGGTACAGACCTGGTCAGGGTGTGGGTATGGACCGGGTCTGGGTCTGGATACAGACTGGGTGTGGGTGTGGGTACAGATGTGGTCTTACTTTGAAAAGTTACAGTGTGGAGGCAGGCCCTCTGGCCCACTATTTCTGCATTGGCTGAACATGGCTGAACTATTCACTTTTCAACTCTTCACAGGACACAGTCTCAGAGTGTGAATGAAATGACTCCAAGTTCTGTTCACCCATTGCCCCTGTGATCACTGAACGAAACTAGCTTCCAATTCAGCATTACCTCAATTTTAAATTCTGCAATTCTTGATTGCATAATCTTTTCCAACCTTATTTCCCTCTCTAACAGCACTGTGGGTGTACCTACACCACAGGGACTGCAGTGGTTCAAGAAGGCAACTCATCACCAGCTTCTCAAGGGCAACTAGGGTTGGACAATAAAACTGCTGGCCCAGCCAGCGAAGCGCACACCCTATGAATGAATAAATAAATAATGAACCTCCTTCATCTCAACAGCTCTCTGAGATCTCTGCGCTTCTCCAGTTCCAGCTTCTTGAAAATCCTGTTTCCTTGTTTCACCACTGGCAGCCGTGTCTTCAGTGTCAAGGACCTAAGCTCTTGAATTCCCTCCCTAAACCTCTCTACGTTTCTGTTCTCAACTCCTTTAGGACACTCCTTAAAACCTACCTCTTTGACCAAACTTTTGGTTATCTGCCCTAATACTTCTGTTGCTCAGCGTCAAATTTGGTGTGAAAATTGTCCCTGTGAAGCTCTTTGGGACATGTTATTATGCTAAAGGTGTTATATAAATGCAAGTTGTTGTTGTCTGACCTACTTTACTGTCCAGCCTCTGCCAAATATGTGTTGTGAGCAGTTTTTTTAATGAAATAACCACACGTACAGACCTGTGTATAGTTTTTATTTGCACAGTGTCAAGTCTCAATGTCACTCCTCTACTAATGTCACACATGATTTCAAATATTATTATTTCAGGGGAAGAGACATACGAAGGAAAGGAAAATTTACCCGCTGTGCGGCTTACAGTGGGATTCATAGATACATAAAGCTTTCAATAAATGTTACTAAATTTCAGCTGAGTTCAGCACACAGGACAGCTGGTGTCTGTCCTTCAAGTCTACGAGGCAGGAGGGCAATGACGTTAAACGCATCTGTGATGAACAAAAAAAAATACAGGTCAGGCCTAAACATATCGAGATGGAATCTTACAATGAGCCAGCTGAAACGAACACAGGTCAGGTTGCACACTCTTAGCTCTCTTCTTAAAGGGGCCCCTTCTGCATCACAAAGCTGCAGGCTATGATGGTGTTGAGATGCGCAAGATTGTGAGTATAGGTTTGTCACATACTCACGTGGAGTCCCTTTAAATCCATTCCCTCAGAACAACCGGGCCTGAGGACCATGGAGGACAGTTAGAGGGGAAAATTTTGCCTTTTCGCACATCTATTTATAACGGGCACAGTGAGAGGTGAACCTCTTCATTAGAGACATAAGAATGGAACTTTCTGTAGGCAACATAGTGAGGCATCATTATGAACTGAGGAGGAGAGTGTAGAAATCCAAAAGGACATAGACAGCTTGGTGGAATGGGCAGACAGGTAGCAGATGAAATTTAATGCAGAGAAATGTGAAGTGATTCATTTTGGTAGGAAGAACATGGAGAGACAATATAAAAGAAAGAGTACAACTGTAAAGGGGGTGCAGGAGCACAGGGACCTGGGTGTCTATGTGCATAAATCATTGAAGGTGACAGGACAGGTTGAGAGAGTGGTTAATAAAGCATACTGTATCCTGGGCTTTATTAATAGGGGCATTGGGTACAAGAGTGAGGAGGTTATGTTGAACTTGTATAAGACACTAGTTCGGCCTCAACTAGAGCATTGTGTCCAGTTCTGGGCACCGCATTTTAGGAAAGGTGTGAAGGCATTAGAGAGAATGCAGAAAAGATGCAGGAGAATGGTTCCAGGGATGTGGAACTTCTGTTATGAAGATAGATTGGAGAAGTTGGGACTGTTTTTCTTGAAGAGAAGATTAAAAGGAAATATGATCGAGATTTTTAAATTCATGAGGGGCTTGAACAGAGTAGCTAGGGAAAAGCTGTCCCCACTCATGAAAGGACCGAGAATGAGAGGGCACAGATTTAAAGTAATTGGCAAAAGAAGCAAAAACAATATGAGAAAGCGAGTCGTTCGGGTCTGGAATGCACTGCCTGAGAGTGTGGTGGAGACAGGATCAATTGAAGCATTCAAAGGGGAATTAGACTGCTATTTGGAAAGGAAGAATGTGCAGGATTATGTGGAGAAGGGAAGAGAATGGCACAAGATGAATTGCTCATTGGGAGAGCTGGTGCAGATGCAATGGGCCGAATGGCCTCCTACGCTTCAGACAATTCTGTGATCCACCACTTCGTGGGGAACCGGGTGAAGATCTACCTATGTTTATGGGGTTCCATCCATCTATATATAGGGGAAATAGTGATGCTCCACCTCTTTATAGGGGAGGGTTTGTCTGTTTACAGAAGACACAGGAGTGTCCACCTGTTTATTCTGAACATTGCAATGCTCCTCCTGTTTATACAGAACACTGGAGGTGATTTTGGGGAAAAGGTGAAACAGGTACTAAATGGGTGCTGTGCTAAGAAGACATATCTGTTTAAAAGTCTGGTTATAGCCCACAGTTCTGGGGCAAATTGGTTCTTGCCATGATAGGAACATGCCTGGAGAATCTAAAACAAAGACCCGGACATTTGGCACTCAAGCACTGATTAGAAGAAATTGAAGGAATTGAGTTTGGAGCTTTCATACATGCACTTCCACTGAAGGTGTGGAGACTATTGTCTGGGAGAGAATCAGAATCACAGAATTGTTTCAGTGCAGAAGGAGAGCATTCGGCCCATTGTGTCTGTACCAGCTCTCTGAATGAGCAATTCGCTTCTTTAAAATTTATTCACGGGATGTGGGCTTCGCTGGCTGGGCCAGTATTTATTGTCCATCCCTAATTGCCCTTGAGAAGGTGGTAGTGAGCTGCCTTCTTGAACCGCTGCAGTCCATGTGGTGTAGGTACACCCACAGTGCTGTCAGGGAGGGAGTTCCAGAATTTTGACCCAGTGACAGTGAAAGAACGGCCGATATATTTCCAAGTCAGGATGGTGAGTGACTTGGAGTGGAACTTCCAGGTGGTGGTGTTCCCATCTATCTGCTGCCCTTGTCCTTCTAGGTGGTAGTGGTCGTGGGTTTGGAAGGTGCTGTCCAAGGAGCCTTGGTGAGTTCCTGCAGTGCATCTTGTAGATGGTACACACTGCTGCTACTGTGTGTCGGTGGTGGAGGGAGTGAATGTTTTTGGAAGGGGTGCCAATCAAGTGGCTGCTTTATCCCATTCACCTTTGGGCCAATCCAATGTTTTCTCCCTGTAACCCTGCACATTCTTAATTTTCAGATAAGTCTAATTCCCTTTTGAATGCTTCAATCGAACCTGCCTCCACCACACTCTAAGGCAGTGCATTCCAAACCCTAACCACTTGCTGTGTGCAAAAGTATTTTCCTCATAACACTTTTCCTCATATCACTTTTTTTTGCCAATTACTTTCAATCTGTGCCCTCTCGTTCTCAATCCTTTAACCAGTGGGAACAGTTTCTCTCCATCTACTCTGTCCAGGCCCCTCATGATTTTGAATACTTCTATCAAATCTCCTCTCAGCCTTCTCTCCCCTAAGGAAAACAGTTTGAACTTCTCCAATTTATCTTCATAACTGAAGTTCCTCATCCCAGGAGCCATACTCCTGAATCTTTTCTGCATTCTCTCTAATGCCTTCACATCTTTCCTAAAAGTGGCGCCCAGAACTAGAAGCAATACTCCAGCTGAGGTCAAACTAGTGCCTCATACAAGTTCAACATAACCTCCTTGCTCTTTTACTCTATGCTCCTATTAATAAAGCCTAGGATACTGTATGCTTTATTAACTGCGCTCTCTACCTGTCCTGCCACCTTCAGTGACTTATGCACATATGCACCCAGGTCCCTCTGCTCCTGCACACCCTTTAGTTGTACTCTTTATTTTACATTGTCTGCCCATGTTCTTCCTACCAAAATGAATCACTTCACATTTCTCTGCATTGAACTTCATCTGCCAATTGTCTGCCCATTCCACAAACTTGTCTAGGTCTTATTGAAATTCTACATGATCCTCCTCACTGTTCACAATGTTTCCAAGTTTCATATCATCTACAAATTTTGAAATTGTGCCCTTTACACCAAGGTCTAGGTCATTAACATAAAGCAGGAAAGGCAAGAGTCCCAACACTGACCCCTGGGAACTCCACTACAAACCTTTCTCCAGCCCAGAAAACATCCATTAACCACTACTCTCAAATATAAAAGCAAAATACTGCAGATGGTGGAGATGTGAAACAAAATCAGATAGTGCAGAAAAAACTCTGCAAGATTGGCAGCATCTGTGGAAAGAGAAACAGAGTTAATGTTTTGAGTTAATGTTTCGAGCCCAATATGACTCTTCAGAACTAACCACTACCCTCTATTTCATGTCACTCAAGCCAATTTCCTGTCCATGTTGCTACCGCCCTTTTTATTCCATGAGCTATAACTTTGTTCACAAGTCTGTTGTGAGGCACTGTGTCAAAAGGCTTTTTGAAGTCCATGTACACCACATCAACAACATTGCCCTTATCAACCCTCTCTGTTACCTCCTCAAAAAACACCAAGTTAATTAAACATGACTTTCCTTTAAGAATTCCATACTGGCTTTCCTTAATTAACCCACATTTGTCCATATGACTATTAATTTGCCCCGAATTATTGTTTCTAGAAATTTCCCCACCACTAAGTTAAATTGATTGGTCTGTAGATGCTGGGCTTATCTTTACACCCTTTTTTTGAACAAACATTTGCAATTCTCCAGTCCTCTGGCATCACCCCTGAGTCTAAGAAAGTCTGGAAAATTATGGCCAGTGCCTCGACAATTTACACTCTCACTTCCCTCAGTATCCTTGATAATCAATGATGGAGGATGTATCAGGGCAGAGAGAGGGCATTCAGGTTCTTTGATGTGGGACAGGAGGTCCTGGTGGAGGAGGCAGACAGGAGGATGGATATCCTCTATGTCCAGGCTGGGGGGTGGGTGGGAGGGGTGGTGGGAGGGTGGGGGCGATGGGCGGGGCATAGACAGAACTAGTGCAGACAACCTGGGAAGATATCACTGAAGAGGTGATAGCCAGGAGCACTGTTCCCAGGACATTGCTCTGGTGGCACAAGAAAGTTAATGAAACAAGTGGTTAAGGTAAAAACTCATCTTCCAATCACACTGCTCATTAACTGTATCACAACAATCATTGAAACCTCACATTCACACACCCAGGTCTCCCATTTAATACATACTGACATTCAAACATCATACAATACTGCATCCTTCCCAGTCCGTCACCACACTTTAAATCCTCAACACATCCCTCTATCTTCGACCTGCCCCTCTATCCTCAACATGACCCTCCATCCTTGACACCACCCTCCATCCTCAACACAACCTATCAGTTTTCAGACAGACTCTCCACTGCATCAAGCATTGGGTTTAAGGCACCTTGAGAATGCTGGTCGAGGAACTGGTGTGGGAATCATGGAGAAGAAATATGCTGGTTTCTCTCCGAATAGAAGCATTCCTATGACAGTGAGAGTCATTTAGGGTGAAACACATGTACCCACTGAGGAGATGGAGTGAAATGAGACCATATGGAGCTTGGAAATGAGATGTTGGAGCATTAGGGATCTCCACACCTCAGGCACCTCTCACAGACTTCAAAGAAATGAAGCAGAACACACACACAGACACACAAAAAAAAACACAGACACACACACACAAACATAGAACTTCATTTACAATCACCACTCTTTCATTTCCAGGAAAAGATAGCACATAACGAGTGGCAGCAGGAGCTGTCTTGTGGGGGGTAGGGCTGGCCACAATTAGGAGGGTAGCTGGAGACCCTGTGGCCACAGGCAGAGCCAGGGGCGTCTCATTGAAGATATGAGGCCATTGGAGCTTCCTGACAGAGTCACAACTATTCCTGATCCCTAATGCCCCAACCTCTCCTCACTTCCAAGCTCCATATGGTCTCATTACACTCCATCTCCTCAGGAGGTACATGTGTTTCACCCTAAATCCTGCTCATCCCCCCTCCCCCCTCCCCACCCGGGGGTCCACATCACACCTTCCCAGGAGGAAGATACACCTCGTCCTGTGAAACAGGTTCAGGAAGAGCAACAGCCACTTCACCTCTCCCTCCCCCCACCCCAACCAGAGGAAGAAGAGGAGGGGAGGGAGGGTGTGTCAATGACTCCCACTGCCACAGGATCCAGCTCAGAGAGCAACATACACAATTAGAGATTAGCTTAGAACAGGGTCCACACAGTGGAATGCACCTTGTGGGCAGCAGCCACACAAAGTAGTAGGGACACCACAGGAACCATCTAACCAGGTGGCAAGGCATCATAGTGGTCCTGTAGAGGAATCAGGTGAGAACCTCGCAGAACCAAGCTTCAGAAGAAGGTGGGGATAGGTGCCTTAAACTGAATGCTTGCTGCAGTGGAGAGTCTGAAAACTGACAGGTCACGTCGAGAATGGAGGGTCATGTCGAGGATAGAGGGGCAAGTTGAAGATAGAGGGATGTGTTTAGAATGGAGAGTCATGTCGAAGTGGATGGTGGGTTATGTTGAGGAGGATGGAAGGATGTTGGAGGGTTGTGCTGAGGAAGGAGGGTATAGTTTAGGAGGATGGAGGGTGGTGTCAAGGAGGATGGAGGGTGATGTTTAAGAGGATGGAGGGTTGTGTCGAGGAAGATGGAGGGTGGGACAAGAAAGATGGAGGAGGGTCATGTCAAGGAAGGAGGGTCTAGTTGAGGAGGATGGAGGGTGATGTTGAAGAGGGTGGAGGGTTGTGTCAAGGAGGATGGAGGGTGATGCCGAGGAAGATGGAGGGCATAGTTGAGGAGGATGGAGGGTCGTGCCAAGGAGGATGGAGGGTTGTGTCAAGGAAGGATGGAGGATTGAGTCAGAGGATAGAGGGTTGAGGAGGATGGAGGGTCGGGTCGAGGAGGATGGAGGACCTGCCTCCTCCGTGGCCTGTGGCTGATCTGGAATCCCCCCTCTTAAGCAGGAGAGGCTGCTCGAGTCCGGCCTGTGACCTGTGAACCCGACATGGTGCAGCATCTGATGACTGAGGTCACAGTTTCCAATCAACGCAGCTTCCATGGATAGGTGAGCAGCTGCAGTAGAAGCTCAGGGAGCTACCATGCTGCAGCTGGCATCCTCCATTCAAAGGGGCTGAAAGAGTGTCTCCAATTCCCACACATCTGTCCTCCAGCAGATCACGGGCCTGGCTGAACAGAGGCCCCGAGGTCATGGTGTGGGAATCATGGAGCTGGCACCTCATGGCCTCTAAGGATGGCAGCATTCCTGCTCCCTCCACCCCCTCCATCCCCCTCTATTGCTTGTCAGCTGGGTGACCAGGCTGCTGAAGCCCATGTTGGTGCAGTCTGAGAAGGGACTACCACAGCCCAGGGCCTCTCGAGGAGATCCCAGGAGGAGGACTCTTCAGATTCTCAGCAGGCCACCCATCTGAGCTGCTGCTGTGACTGGTGCTGCACTTCGTAGAAACACCGGACTAGGCAAGAGCACTTTTAGATAGTCACTAAGGGTCAGTGCGTGGGCCGAACAGTTTAATGTTTGTAAATGTTTTGTTACATAGTTTGTATGTATATAGAGAGTGACGATGGTAATTGGGTAGTGGGTACAATCAATGGTTTTTATTGTGATATGTATGGGGAAAGGGTTAACAGGATTGAGTGCAGATGCTGGACTGTGTGATGGACCCTCCATTTTGAAGGTGCGGTAGCAGTGCTGCAATGTCTGATGGTGCAGATGTCTCTCAGAAGTGGTCTTCAATTTGATGGTGACCTGGGTTCCTCCTTGGTGTAGGCCATCCACCCAGGACTCTCTGGTGATCTCCCAGTGACCCTTACCTTCCTCGTCCCCTCCCTCCTCCTTCTGACAGAGAGATTGAATGACAGAGACATGGACTGTCAAAGGTTCTGATTGATAGAGACAGAGGGGAATTTTACAAAGTTTTGAAGGTCTGATAGTAGAGATTGGGGAGCATGTGGCAAGTCACCATAAATGGAGCTCTCTTGTCTCCGTGTCCTGTAGCAGCTAGTGCAGACCAGCCTGGCTGTATCCCCTCCTCCCATTCCTCCCGTAGAATAAAGGGGTTCCTAGCAAGATCCCCACGATCAACTATTCCCTTTTTTTTGGTGACTTCTGCAAGGCCTCCAACAAGTGGAGGAGCACAGCATGCACTCTATTTGGCTGAAGTCCTTAGAAAATTTGCAAATAAATGTTGATAGAATGTCAGTGAAGTCTTGACAAAGTGTCACAGAAAGTCTCCTGAAATGTCTTAAATATCCTCTTCAGTCGATCTCCAGCAGCAAGTGAATGGTGAAATCTGGGCATAGCTTTAAGTAGTGCTCACAATCCTCAGCCATGAATTCCTGACTGCTGTTCAGCTGGTTGTTGCTCGGAGAGGTCAGTAATTGCTGCACTCAGCGGCAAAATGCCATGCAGCCTCTTCAATGACCTATGGTCAATCACTGCCTTAATGATTGTTGGGATGGCCATTCCTACCACGTGCAATGCCTTTAGTTTAAATAAATCTTTTGGTTATGACGTACTGTGTGATACCCTGGAGATGTGATCAAGTGAGAGATAAATGTCAATTCTTCCAATATTAAATTCCTGGGGACTGTTTGTTTCTCCACACTTATTGTGTCAAAAGTGAATTTGGGGGAGGATTCAGTATTGTAGAAAATGTTGAAGCCTCACCTGTCCAGAGGGGCTGTTCCAATGGTTCCAATCTTCACTGGGGTACAGGGACAGCTGGAGGGAGCAAAGAACAACAGAATCAGAATGGAAAGAAAGAGAGAGAGAAATGGATAAAAGGAGGGAGCCATATAGGGAAAGAGACAGAGGGACACGTAATCCAGGCTGACACTCTAGAGCAGTACTGAGGGAGTGCTGCACTGTCAGAGGTGCCAGCTTTCTGATGGGATGTTAAACTGAGGTCCCATATGCCCTCTCAGGTGGACATATGGTCAGATGGATTTATTCGAAAAACAGTAGGGAGTTCTTCCTGGTGCCTGGGCCAATACCTAACCCCCAACCAACACCAAAAATACACTAGTGTTGTGCGAGGTGCTTGAACAAATTGGCTGTCATGTTTCTCCTCATTACTAAAGTGGCTACACTTCAATCTACTTCATTGGTTGTAAAGCACTTGAGAAATTCTGAGGACGTGAACTATTCACATTCAGCACTGTGCCCCAACACTATACCTCTGCTCGAACACTGAACAACGAACCTGGTCAAATAGTTCTTGAGTTGTTGTGTCAACATGAGGGCCACCCAAAGCATGTGATTCTGCTGGTAAATTGGCTCGGTAAGGACAAGTGAGCTGAACAGGCCAGGAAGGCCCAGATGTTGAGTAGACTAAGATATGCCAGAGCACCAATAGGGGAATTGCAATTAACCTTGGCACCTCAGTGCTGGGGTTGGACAGGAGAGGTGAAGGACAGGAACTAGTTAGGTGGATTCTGATCAGAGTTAATCCCACGTTGACCTAGGCTCTGAACTGAGATCAGGCCTTGGATTTGGCTCAGGATCAAAATTAGAATTGGGCTTGTGCCAGGGATTGGGCCCAATATCTGACTTTGCACCAGGCTCAAGATCAGGCTCTTGTGACTGAAATCAGGATCGGGCTCAGAGCTGAGCTTTGAATTGAGCTCGGGATCAGGCTCAATTTCAGGATGAAGTTGGGATCAGGATTCAAATCGGGATCAGGCTCAGAATCGAGCTCAGTGCTCTACTGCCTGAGGTCTAACAATGTGCTGGAATGCTGAGTGGCTGCTTGGGAGAGTTAATGGTTAGGCCTATACCGTGTGACTGAAGTATGGCAGGGGCAAGGTGTAAGCACAGGATTTGCTGGGGTAGTTGGGAGAGAGGAGTCACAGTGTGGTAAAAAGAGTCTGAGGCAGAGCTCTACGGAGGGAGCAAGTTTGAACCTGGCATCGCAGCTCATGCAATGTACAAACCAAAGTAGCAGTTTCCAGGTCAGATAGCAGCTTCTAATGGGCTGCTAATTCCTCTCAGTACATTCCCGATGGGATTTGGCTGAGGTTCTGGGATTATTTTAGTACAGAGCTGGAACAGAACCAGCTGCCCCTGAGCATGGTCTTGTGGTAAATGTCTCTGCACAGTAAACAATTCAGCACTGGCACAGCACCCAGATTCAAAGAGAAATGACTGGTATTTAGGGCATCAGAATTCATGCTCTTCATTATCATACTCCCAAGGTCTGCTTCTGCCAATAGGGACATTCTGATCCTGTTAACTGACAGGTTGAGTTATGAAGAGCTGTAAACTCACTTGTAAAAATGCTTATTCACTTGGTAAACTTCTCCACAGGATGTTTGTGGAAGGTCACTTTCCCTGTGGTATGATGTTGAAAGTGCCACCTTGCTACAGTATCTGCCAATTTGAATGTTGTCTGATTAAGGTGGGGAGGGTGTTGGGATCACAGAATTGTCTAAAGTGCAGAAGGAGGCCATTCAGCCCATTGTCTCTGCATCAGCTCTCCAAATCAGCAATTCACTTAGTGCCATTCTCCCCTTAATACTGCACATACTTTCTTTTCAGATAACAGTCTAATTCCCTTTTGAATGCTGTGATTGAGCCTGCTTCCACCACGCTGTCAGGCAGTGCATTCCAAACCCGAACCACCTGCTGTCTGAAAAAGTTTTTTCTCAAATCGCTTTTGCTTCTTTTGCCAATTGCTTTAAATCTGTGCCCTCTCGTTCTTGATCCTTTCATGAGTGGGAACTGTTTCTCCCTACCTACTCTGTCCAGGCCCCTTGTAATTTTGAATATCTCTATCAAATTGCCTCTCCGCCTTCTCTTTTCTGAGGAAAACATTCGCAGCTTCAACAATCTATCTTCATAGCTGAAGTTCCTCATCCCTGGAACCATTCTCGTGAATTTTTTCAGCACTCTCTCTAATGCCTTCACATCCTTCCGAAAGTGCAGTGTACAAAACTGGACATGATACTCCAGCTGAGGCCAGATAGTATCTTACACAAGTTCAACATAACCTCCTTGCTCTTGTACTCCATACCCTGATTAATAAAGCCTGGGATACTGTATGCTTATTTAATTGCGCTGTCACCTTCAATGACTTATGTACATACACACCTTGGTCCCTCCGCTCCTGCATGCCCTTTAGAATTGTACCCTTTATTTTATATTGTCTCTCCATGTTCTTCCTCTCAAAATCAATCACTTCACATTTCTCTGCATTGAATTTTGTCTGCCACCTCTCTGCCCATTCCACCAACTTGTCCAAGTCCCTTTATTTGGAAGTCCATTTACACCACATCAACAGCATCACCCTTACCAACCCTCTCTGTTACCTCTTCAAAAAACTCCAAGCTAGTTAAATATGATTTTCCTTTATGAAATCCATACTGGCTTTCCTTAATTAACCCAAATTTGTCCATGTGGCTATTAATTTTTTCCAAAATTATTGTTTCTAAAAGTTTCCCCACTGCCGAAGTGAAACTGACTGGCCTGTAATTGCTGGGCTTATCTTTAGACCTTTTTTGAACAAAGGTTTATGAATATTTTGAACATTTACAATTCTCCAGCCCTCTGGCACCATCCCTGTGCCTAAGGAAGACTAGAAAATTATGGCCAGTGCCTCTGCAATTTCCACCCTCACTTCCCTTGGTACCCTTGGATGCATCTCATCTGGTCCCGGTGCCTTATCAATGTACAGGTAGCCTATCAAATACTTCCTCCTTATCAATTGTAAACCCTCTAGTGCCTGAATTAGCTCCTCTTTCACCATTACCTGGGTAGCACCTTCTTTCTTGGTAAAAACAAATGCAAATTATTTATTTAATCCCTCAGCTGTGCCCACTGTCTCCACCTGTAAATCCCCTTTTTGGCCCTTAATTGGCTCTATTCCTCCTTTTACCACCCTTTTGCTATATTTACCCCTATAGAAGACTTTGGGATTCCCTTTTATGTTAGCTGCCAGTCTCTTTTCATACTCCCACTTTGCATCTCTTATTTGCTTTTTCACCTCCCCTCTGAACCTTTTATATTCAGCCTGGTTCTCAATTATATTTTCTACCTGACATCTGTCATAGGCACACTTTTTCTTCTTTATCTCATTTCTATCACTGTTGTCATCCAGGTTGCTCTGGATTTTTTACCCTACCTTTCCCTTTTGAGGGAATATACCCTGACTATGCATGAACCATCTCTTCTTTGAAGGTACCCCTCTGAATAGTCTCTGTTTCAAGCACTTCTTGTGGCAAAACATTTTTTGGTGAGCCTATCCATTGTGAGATCTATGTTCTCCTAGAGTCATTACAGCACAGGATGTCATCCTGTTCAAGTCCATGCCAGTACTCTGTAAAGCAATCTAGTCAGTTCTATTCTCCTGCTGTATCTCCTAAACCCTGCAAGTTTATTTCACTCAAGGGCCCATCCATCTTCTTTTTGAAATCACTCACCATCTCTTCCACCACCTTTGTCGGCAGTGTGTCCCAGGTTATTACCACTCACTGTGTAAAACAGTTCTCCCTCAAATTCACCCGGCAACTCCTGCCCAAAACCTTAAATTTGTCTCTTCTGGTCCTTGTACCATCAGCTAATGGGAATTGTTTTTGTTTATCTACCTTACCTAAACTTGTCATGGTCTTGTCCACCTCTATTAAATTTCTCCTCAATCTCCTTGGCTCCAAGGAGAACAATCCCAGTTTCTCCACTCTCACCTTGTAACTAAAGTCTCTCAACCCTGGAACCATTTTGGTAAATCTCCTCTGCACCTTCTCAAGGACCCTCACATCCTTCCTAAAGTCTGGTCATCAGAGCTGGGTGCAATACTCGAGTTGTGACCAAAGCAGAGATTTATAAAAGTTCATCATAAATTCCCTGCTTTTGTACTGAATCATCATCATCATTGTCGGCTGTCCCTTCATTCGAGGATACTGTCAACTCAGGGTCACAGGTTTCTGCCATGGGTCTTCATGTGACTGAACAGGCCGATTCTTGACCCACACATCTTTGAGCACCTAGGGCGGGACATCCCACGTGGTAGTGAGATCTGGAGTACAGGATTTGCTTCCTTTTCTTTTGTTTTCTGCAGCGGTTCTGCCTCATCATTAAGACATCCAGACTCAAAGCATGATGCAACTTGATGAACAAGTTGTCATCACTTTGAATGATGGGTAGCAAGCTCCTCCCAGTCATTAATGCCAATGCTGCCGCACTTCAAGGAGAGCGTCAGAGAATCCCTGTAGCGTTTTCTTTGTCCTCTCTGGAACTCTGGCTATTTGAGAGTTGAGAAAACAGGACTTGACAAATCCAAGACAAATGTCGAGAACAAGGCCAGGAACTCTTTATTGCATTCATTGACCTGACCAAAGCATTTGACTCAGTAAGTTGCGATGCTCTGTGGGTTTTGCTCCAAAGATTTGGACATCCAAAAATCTTCATCAGAATCCAGCAGCTGCTTCCTGATGCTATGTCAGCAACTGCAGTGCGTGAGAGATCTGAAACAGCTCCTTCCGGTGTCAAGCAAGGTTGCGTGATAGCTCCCATACTATTTACAACCTACCTGACATCACCTCATCAAAGATCAACTGCTCTCTGGTGTGCGTATTAAATACTGCCTAGATGGAAAATTCTTCAATGTCAGTCCCCTCCGTGCCAAAACTAAACATAACCTTAGATACACATGATCTACAGTTTGCAGATGACGGCAGTGTTGTTGCCCACTCTGCACCAGATTTGCAAGCCATTCTTGGTCTCTTCAATTCTGCATACAAGACACTTGGCCTGTCCATGAATGTTGCCGACAAAGACCTATTTACAAAATCCAAGGTCCCATTTGCAAAACCCACAGAGCATCCTCCAGTCTGAAAAATAACCGTTTACCATGATTCACTGTTTTCTTTCCTTAAGCTAATTGTTTTTATCCAAGATGACACTGATCCTCCTATGCCATGAGCCTCAGTTTTGTTAACCAATCTTTTAAGTGGTACTTTGTCAAACACTTCCTTAAATGCCATATAGACAACATCCACCGCATTCCCCTCATCAACATTATCTGTTACTTCACATAAGTAAAAATTAATCTTGTGGCTACAAGAGCAGGTCAGGAGTGCGGAATCCTGCAGCACATGACTCACCTCCTGACTCCCAAAAGCCTGTCCACCATCTACAAGGCGTTAGAATCATGTCCCTCAAGACTGATGTTTTCTTTTACAAAATGGAAGGATTTGGCGTGAAGGATTTTGATGTCGCCAGGCGGATGTGGTTGGCGGGCCTGGGAGGGGCCGGGAAATGGCCTGCCGCCTGCGATGCCCCCCCCCCCCCCCCCCCCCCACCTCTTTTCTGATGAGTGCCTTGCTGCCCTCCTGGAGGAGGTGGCTGCCAGGAGGGAAACCCTTGTCCCCAGAGATGGGAGGAGGAGGCCACCGCACCTCACCAAGAGGGCATGGGAGGAGGTGGCAGCCTAGGTGAGCAGCCATGACGTGGTGTGGCACACACGGGTGCATTGGAAATACTAAGAATGAAACCCTGAACAGAGATGAAGCTGCCAAGTACCAATAAGTGACCAGCAGCAAACTATCTCCAAACTTCTCACTACTCTCACTGGCAATGCTGCTGACCCGTTTTATCCCGCCCCTGGTTGAGGTTTTTGACAATGTCGGCTGCCCACCTGCCCGTTTTACCTGTACGACGAGCGTGAAATCGCACGGGCAACAAAAAATTGCCATCAATTGGACTGTTACTGGCCTTAAGTGGCCTGTTAATTAATGGCATACGTGGCTCTGGCACCCGCTTGTGTCTGCCGAGTAAAATATCGCGCAACTAGGCGATGACAGTGGACATTCGCCCGACGTCATCACGCGCTATGTTACGCCCGATCGGGTCAGGCACGCACCTGCCCATGGGACATAAAATTCTGCCCCTGGACATCTGGACGCTAACCAGGGATTTTTTTTCAAGAAGGTCATAAGTCCACCTTGGAACTGTAAACAAGCAGGCCTTTTCCAATAAATCACCTGACCCCTATGGTTCTTGTGAAGGAGTTGTTTGTGTTGAACTGCAAAGCTCTTTACTTCATGAAAAGCTGGGAGACAAAACGCAATCACATGTGACTGACCCTTCAACTAAGGGGAACAGTTGCTCCCTATCCACCCTGTCCATGCCCCTCATAATCTTGTACACCTCGATCAGGTCACCCCTCAGTCTTCTCTGCTCCAACGAAAACAAGCCAAGTCTATCCAACCTCTCTTCATAACTTAAATGTTTCATCCCAGGCAACATCCTGGTGAATCTCCTCTGCACCCCATCCAGTGCAATCACATCCTTCCTATAATGTGGCAACCAGAACTGCACACCGTACTCCAGCTGTGGCCTCACCAAGATTCGAGACAACTCCAACATGACCTCCCTACTTTTGTAATCTATGTCTCGAACAATAAAGGCAAGTGTCCCAAATGCATTTTTCACCACCCCACTAACATGCCCCTCAGCCTTCAGAGATCTATGGACACACAAGCCAAGGTCCCTTTGTTCCTCAGAACTTCCTAGTGCCATGCCATTCATTGAATACTTCCTTATCAAATTACTCCTTCCAAAGTGTATCACCTCACACTTTCTAGGGTTAAATTCCATCTGCCACTTATCTGCCCATTTGACCATCCCGTCTTTATCTTCCTGTAGCCCAAGACACTCAACCTCACTGTTAACCATCTGGCCAATCATTGTGTCATCTGCAAACTTACTAATCCTACCCTCCACATAGTCATCTATGTTGTTTATATAAATGACAAATAATAGGGGACCGAGCACAGATCCCTGTGGTACACCATTGGACGCTGGCTTCCAGTCACTAAAGCATCCTTCTGTCATCACCCTCTGCCTCCTACAACGAAGCCAATTTTGAATCCACCTTATCAAATTACCCTGTATCCCATGTGCATTTGCCTTCTTTATAAGTCTCCCATGTGGGACCTTGTCAAAGGCTTTGCTGAAATCCACATAAACTACATCAACTGTACTACCCTCATCTACACATCTGGTCACCTCCTCAAAAAATTCAATCAAATTTGTTAGGCATGACCTCCCTCTGACAAAGCCATGCTGATTATCCCTAATCAAACCTTGCCTCTCCAAGTGAAGATTCTCTCCTTCAGAACTTTCCAATAGTTTCCCTACCACTGACGTGAGACTCACTGGCCTGTAATTCCCTGGCTTATCTCTACAACCCTTCTTAAATAGTGGAACCACATTAGCTGTTCTCCAGTCCTCTGGCACCTCCCCCGTTGCCAGAGAGAAATTAAAAATAAGGGTCAGAGCCCCTGCGATCTCCTCCCTTGCCTCCCTCAGCAGTCTGGGACACAAATCATCTGGACCTGGAGATCTGTCCACTTTTAAGCCTGCTAACACCTCCAATACCTTGTCACTCCCTATATCAATTTGCTTAAGAGCCTCGCAGTCTCTCTCCCTGAGTTCGATACCTTCATCCTCATTCTCTTGGGTGAAGACGGACGTGAAGTATTCATTCAACACTCTCGCGATGTCCTCTGGCTCCACCCATAGATTGCCCCCTTGGTCCCTTATGGGCCCTACTCTTTCCCTGGTTATCCTCTTCCAATTGATATACTTATAGAATATCTTGGAATTTTCCCTACTTTTACCAGCCAGAGCTTTCTCATATCCCCTCTTTGCTCTCCTAATTGCTTTCTTAAGCTCCACCGTGCACTTTCTGTACTCCACTAATGCCTCTGCTGATTTGCTTCCATTGTACCTGCTAAAAGCCTCTCTTTTCCTTCTCATCGTAACCTGAATATCTCTGGTCATCCATGGTTCTCTGGACCTGTTACTCCTTCCTATCACCCTAGATGGAACATGTTGAGCCTGTACCCTCCCCATTTCCTTTTTGAACACCCCCCACTGTTCCTCTGTAGATTCCCCCACATTTACATGCCAGTAGAAGATTTTTGCATTCTCTTTTATGTTGCCTAACCTATTCTCATAATCTTTCCTTGCCAGTCTTAGTTCCCTCTTCACTTCCCCTCTCAACTTACTGTATGGTTCTCTCTTAAAGAATTCACCTGACATGCATCATATATCATTTCTTTTTGGTTTATCATATTCTCAATGTCCCTTGTTACCAAGGAGCCTTGGCTTTGGTCCCCTTGGTTTTCACTCTTGTTAGAATATACCTAGCCTGGAACATCTCCTCCTTAAAGATCACTCTTGGTTTCAATTTTTCTTGTCAGTCTTTGGTTCCATTTTAACCCTGGCTAATTTGCCTCTCAGCCCATTGAAGTCACCCTTCTTCCAATTTAGAAGTTCTACTTCATACTGTTCCTTGCTCTGCTCCATTGCTAAGCTAAACCTTATGATACAATGATCACTCTTACCTAAGTGTTCCCCCAAACACTTGATCCACTTGGCCTTCCTCATTCCCCAGCACCAGATCCTGCAATGCCTCCTTCCTAGTTGGATTGAGAACATACATTTCAGAAATTCCTCCCCCTCCTTACTCTTTACTCTAACATTATCCCAATCAATATTTAATGAATGAAAGTTCCCCTATATCACTACTCTATAGTTCTTGCACATCTCTGTGATTTCCCTAAAATAAAAGCAAAATACTGCGGATGCTGGAAATCTGAAACAAAAACAAAAATAGCTGGAAAAACTCAGCAGGTCTGACAGCATCTGCGGAGAGGAGCACAGTTAACGTTTCGAGTCCGGATGACTCTTCATCAGAACTTCATCAGTTCTGATGAAGAGTCATCCGGACTCGAAACGTTATCTGTGTTCGTCTCCACAGGTGCTATCAGACCTGTTGAGTTTTTCCAGCTATTTTTGTTTTTGTGCCTGTGATTTCCCTGTAGATTTGCTCCTCTCTCTCTCACTATCTGGAGGCCTAAAGAATACCCTCAGTTATGTGATCATACCTTTCTGCTTCTCAGCTCTAACTAAATGGATTCTGTCCTTGGCCCCTCAAGGACATCCCTTCTTTCCAACGCTACAATGGGCAGGATCTTTAGGTCGGCGAGCAGGGGGGCGGGGACCACTCGCTGACATGTAAAATGACGCAGGATGATGTCGGACATAACTCCCGATGTCACCCTGCGTCACCTCCATTTTCAGGTCGGCGGGGACGCAGCCGAATCAGCTGCACGCCCGCTGACCTGTCAACGGCCTATTGAGGCCATTTAAAAAGTCGTTAACCTAATTAATGGACCTGCCCGTCCAACCTTAAGGTTGGCGGGCAGGCCAGGAGCCCTGGCGGGCTTCAGAAAAAGCATGAAACCTCATCCACAGGCGGGATGAGGTTTCATGAAAGTTTTTAAAAACTTAATAAATGTTTGAGTTAAAGTGATGAACATGTCCCAACTCATGTGACAGTGTCTCATGAGGGGACATGTCAGGGAAATTTTTTCAACATTTTTACCTTCAAAGTTTTAATTCCGAGCTGATCTTCCCGAGGCAACACTGAGGAATCACCCCCCCGCCCTCATGGGGAGCGCATAGCGCTCCCTGGCGGACATCACGCTGGGTGGGCCTTAATTGGCCCGCCCACGTAAAATGGCGGCACGCCCGGATCAGAGGCGTGCCTGCCCACGCCCGCTCCTGCACATCCCCCCCTGATGGGGGGAAAATTATTCCCAATGTCTTCCCTCATCAATATTGTTACCCTAACTCCCTGTTTTCCATCAATGTCTCTTCTGAACACCTTATGTCTTTGAATATTAAGCACACAGTCCTCACCATTTTTAAGCCACATTTCTGTTACTGACACTTCAACATATTCTCACATGGCTATTTGTGCTTGTAGCTCACCAACCTTATTCACCATACTTTGTGTGTTTACCTATATGTATTGTATATCTGTCTCTGTATCCCTCGGGATCCTTCTTAATCTGCTCCTATCTAATATGATACTACTGCCTTGTCCAGTACTGCCCAACTCTCACTTTATGTACCTTATTCCTCTTTTACACTTCTGTATGCTGATGCCCATGCCCCGGCAATTTAGTTTGAACCCTCCCCAACCACATTTGTAAACCTCCCCGTGAGGACTGTTATGTTTCTATATTTTCTTTGGAACACCACCACCTGGAAATTCCCCACCAAGCTACTCACTATCCTGACTTGGAAATATATCGCTGTTCCTTCACTGTCACTGGGTCAAAATGCTGGAACTCCCTTCCAAACAGCACTGACTCTTATCTATTTCCCCAGTCCTGCTGAGGTGTGACCAATCCCTTTTGAATAGGTGATGCCTGCCCAGAACTAGTCCCAAAGCCCCAAAGAATCTAAACCCTCCCTCCTGCACCATTCTTATTTCTACTCTCTCTATTTGTAGACTAGGGGACCAGGATATCCAGAGATTACTACCTTCGAGGTCCCTCCGTGTTTTGCCACCTTGAAGTGGTGGAGAGACTTATGCGCTCCGATCTTTAGCGATGCTGTCGGGAGCTCCTGGTAGGGTCACCAATGGCGGCAAGGTTGGGGGAGGTGTCAGACAAAGTGGGGTCCAAAAAGTCCTCAACAGCACTGTAGGCGAAGGAAGACTGTGCGTCTCACGACTAGGAAGCTGGAAGAAGGCTGCAGAAGCAAGGTGGTCCCAGTCATTGTGGCTCAACGTGTCAATGAAATCTGACCACCAACCCGTCAAGGTCCTGTGGACAATGATGGTGCCCGAAGGTCCCCAAGTTAAACAAAGTCACGCGCCGGCGTCTACCAGAGTCCATTTGCAATCCTGTAGCGATGGAGAATTGGTGATGGGGACAGGGCTGTGAACCTGGGGAACCTGCACATTGCACACCTGTGGTATGACAGAGGGAGGGGGGTGGAGGTGGGTGGGGGGGCGTCGGCAGTTAGAAAAGATGCCCTAAAAACTGCGGAATCACCATTTCCGTGGTCAAAGAAAGAAAACTTTAAATTTTGCAACTCAGGATGTTAGAACAAGCATGGATAATCTCGACAGTGACCGTCCAGAAAGAATAATCAGATCACGTGAACTATCAAAACTCCAAATTGACATGGCCGCCCACAGTGAGACCCGCCTTCCTGGGGAGGGCCCCAGGAAGGAACAAGCATGGGATAAACCTCCAACAGGAAAGAAAAAGCTGACAGTGCCCCTCGTGTCCACAGAGTTGGCTTTGCCATACGGAATAGGATCTTGGATGCACTGCTAGAACTGCCCAATTGTACAAATGGAAGGGTCATGACATTTTACCTACAGCTCAGGCAGAATCAATACGCCATAGTCATCAGCGCTCGTGCCCTGACCCTCGATTCTGATGAAGATTTTAAGGAAAAGTTCTATTCTGACCTTGATGAGGCCGTTACCGCTATCCCAAAAGAAAAGGTCATCCTTCTGGGGAACTTTAGTGCCAAGGTTGGCCGTGATTCCCATATCTGGAGAGGAACCACTGGGAAAAACAGGGTGGGAAAGGCAAATGGCATCCTCCTGCTGACAAAGTAAGCCAAAGGATGCCAAAGTAAATATAAAAGTAAGGATATAATGTTGGAATTGTATAAAACACTGGCGAGGCCACAACTGGAGTATTGTGTGCAGTTCTGGTCACCACATCACAGGAAGGACACAATAGCTCTGGAGAGAGTGCAGAGGAGGTTTACAAGAATGTTGCCAGGGTTAGAAAAGTGTAGCTATGAGGAGAGATTGGATAGGTTGGGGTTATTTTCCTCAGAACAAAGAAGGCTGAGAGGTGACTTGATTGAGGTGTACAAAATTCTGAGGGGAATAGATAGAGTGGGCAGGATAAAATTGTTTCCCTTGGTGGAGAATTCTAGAACCAGGGGACATAGATTCAAGATAAGTGGCAGTAGGTGTAGGGGGGACATGAGGAAGAACTTTTTACGCAGAGGGTAGTGGGTGTCTGGAATTCGCTGCCCAAGTTGGTGGTAGAGGCAGAAACTCTAAACTCTTTTAAAAAGTACCTGGATCTGCACCTTAAGTGCTGTAGGCTGCAGGGCTATGGGCCGGGTGCAGGAAGATGGGATTAGAAAGGGCACCTGGATGTCCTTGGGCTGGCATGGACAAGATGGGCCGAATGGCCACCTTCTGTGCTGTAACTTTTCTATGGTTCTAAAGTGTGGTCAGTAGCTCTCATTATAATAAACACTCTCTTCCACCAGAAGGTCAAGTGCAAACCCACATGAAGGCATCCTTGGTCAAAGCATTGGCACCTCCTGGATTATGTGATTGTTTGGGTCAAAGATCTAAGTGATGTTTGTATCATTCGATCCATCTGAGGGATTGATGTCTACTGGACAGGTCATCAACTTATTTGATTGGAGATGATCATCCAGATAGCGCCAGGACATCACAGGGCCCAAAAGTCCAAGAGGCAGAACATCAGTGTCTCAGCCCTAAAGCAGCCCGACTGAAGAGAGGAATTCCAAATACAGCTCACAATCAATCTTGAAAATCTTCACTCATCTAACTCAATTCCAGAAAAGTGGGATCAAATAAAGTCAGCTACTCTAAACTCCTGTGCCCAGACCATCGTCATCACCAATATGGGTTTGACGAAATATGTGAATGCCTGAAACAGAAACGAGTAGCCTTCATTGCCTGGCCAAATAACCCAGGGTTGCAAGTCATGGAGGCAACATTCCAACAGCTCAAGGCTGACAGCGAATGACAAATCTGGAAGATAAAGGACCTGTGGTGGGAAAAGAAAGCATAAGATATCCAGCAACATGCTGACCGTCATGACATGCAAAGCTGTTCTGAAGCCATACGGCCATTTATAGACCAAGGTCAAATGAACAAAATCCCCTTCGCTCACAGAATGGTGTTTCTCTTCTTAAAGGTGACAATGTCACCCATCAATGCAGGAAAGAACATTTTCAACAACCCCTCAACTGTAAATCTATAGTGACAGCTGATAATCTCCAAGCTACCCTCCACTACCCTGTGGTAGAATCCATGCACCCATCCATGGATCATCATCGATGGGAGGGTTGGAACAAGCAATCAAATGGACGGAAAACAACAAAGCCTGTGATCCCAATGGTTTTCCAGCTGAGGTCTGCAAAGCTGGCGGGCCTATGCTCACATCAAGACTCCATGCACTCATCCTATCGATTTGGGAGGAAAAAGAACTCCTCCCCCACCATCCTGGCTTCAGATTGCGATAATCATGACTACCTTCAAGAAGGGAGATAAATGATGCTGCAGAAACTATCGAGGTATTTCCCTCTTGTTCAGAGCAGGGAAAATCCTTACACATTCTCCTGAATTACTTACTTCCTGTGGCTGAGGAAATCGTCCCAGAGACATGTGTGGCTTTAGATCTTCCAGAGGCACCTCTGACATGGTCTTTGTTGCCAGACAAATCCAAGAAAAGTGTCAAGAACAACACTAGGAACTCTTCATTACATTCACCCACAGCATTTGGCTCTGTAAAATCGCGAGGCTCTGGATTGTGCTCCTGAGATTTGGATGTCCAAGAACATCAGAATCCTGCAATTGCTTCACGCAGATATGTCTGCACTGCTCGATTGGGAGATCGGAAACAGATGCCTTCAAAATCCGGATTGGGGTCAAGCAGGGCTTTGTGATAGCCCACATTCTATTTACAATTTACCTGACAGCAGCTATTCATCTTATCAAAGGTCAACAGACCTCTGGTGTAAATGTTAAATACTGCCTAGATGAAAACCTCTTTAATATCATTTGCCTCCGTGCGAAAATAAACTGACCACTGTAGCCAGACACGATCTATAGCTTGTGGGCGGCTGCAGTGTTATTGCTCACTCTGCTCCAGATTTGCAAGCCAGTCTTGGTCTCTTCAATTCTACATACAGGAATCTTGGCCTGTCCTTGAATGTTGCCAAAACAAAACTCAAATCATCCCACTGCTGACCAGCCATAAATGTTGAAGGAGAGACTCTGGAATATGCTGAGCACTTCCCACACCTTGGCAACCACGTCTCTCAAAAGCCCACCATTGACAAGGAGATCTAACATTGGACCAGCTAGACTCGTTTGGCCTTCTAGTGTACGTAGTGAGTGTTTGACAACAAAAACCTCCACAAGTTAACAAACATCCTAGTGTACAGAGCAGTTGGCATCACCGCAGCCCGAGATCTGCAACACATAAGACTGCCAGAGAAATTGCCTCAGCAATGCCTCGACCATATGCTCCCCTTCAATGGGAGGACCATCGAACAAATGCTGGTGTTCTTCTTGAAGCCAGATCCACAAGCATTTAGGCAAAGCTCCTGCAAAATCAATTTTGATGGACTGGACACTGTATCCAGATGGTTGGAAAGCATCTCCCCAGCCAGGTCCTGTTTTCTCAACTCTCAAATGACCAATTTTTCAGGGAAGACAAAGAAATCTCTTCGAAGACTCTCTGAAGCTCTCCTTGAAGTGCAGCTGCATTGACATTAATGACTGGGAAGAGCTTGCTACCAATCACCCAGAACGGTGACAACTTGTCCAACAAGTCGCATCACACTCTGAGTCCCAACGTCTTAATAATGAGGCAGAGTGATGGCAGTGAAGGGAAAAAAGGGACACAGATCCTGCACTCTGGGTCCCACTACCTCATGGGACATCCAGCCCCATGTGTTCAAACATCTGCTGTCTGAGAATCGGCCTGTTCAGTCTTTGAAGACCCATGGCACAAACCTGTGACCCTGAGTAGATGTCATCCTCAAATCAAGAGACAACCAACAATGACATTTGGGGTTTAACTTTTTAACTTTCTCTCTAGCTGCTGAAAATCTAACTGTTGGAACTCAATAAGGTCCTTTACTCTGGCAACACACCATGCAGGATTCACAATGACATTTACAGAACTGCTGGTCTGCTCCATGAACTATGGTGTCTGCTATAATGACGGTATTTCTACTCTTTCCTCTGTAGAGATTGGAAAATCCAAACAGGTTGTTAGGTTCCTGCGTTAAGCTAAGAGTGAGGTCATAGAATGTGCACAGGGAGCCACAAAATCAAAAGGAATCAATCCACAACTAGTCTGGGCCTTTGAAAATGCACTAGAGAGAACCAACATATCCAAGACTTTTGTCTTCCTTTTACATTTGCATGACAGCTGCATTGCATGTGTGAGCTGTGACTCAGTTGGTAGCACTCTCACCTCTAATTCACAACGTTATGGGTTCAAGTCTCATTCTATAGTTTGAGCACAAAAATCATGGCTGACACTCCAGTACAGCACTGAGGCAATGCTGCATCGAGGTCATCATTTGGATGAGATGTTAAAATGAGGCTCCAGCTGGGTGGATCTGTTATGAAGACATGCTTATATCAAAGATTGATTTTAACCCACCAGCTGGAAACATGATATTGGCCATTTAAAAGTCAGACTTTTCTGAAAGAAACGAAAGTGATTTCAACCTACATCAAGATGGCCGACATTAATTGCTTGGACAAAAAGACCTTGATTTTTAAGTTAGCTCTCCAGATGAATTAATCAAATTATCATTGGAATATACAATTATGTTCGAATTACTGGCAGTTGGAGAGAGATCACATGACTAACCTAAGTCCTTTGTGTCGTTTAAGCACTTGGGTTTCAGAGCAGAACTGGACGAGCAGTTGAGCTAAGTGCAGCTCCTGCTTCTCTTTCTCTCTCTCTCTCTCTTACACTCCACCCAACTAACAAGTTTGGACCCCATCTACTAATTTGACTTTGTCTCCATTCTGCAATGGACAAAGATTTTAAAGAAAGAACACAACTCCACAGCTGTGTCTGCAAGAGAACAATCAACTTCGGCATCTGCATCTCAAAATCTGAACCATCAAATTCAGCCTGCAGCCAAACTATGAACTTTAAACTCCTCTTATTTCTTACAGACTCTAATTTGGTCAATCTATCCTCCCCTACCCTGTAATGTGTTTGTATATGTGCGTGCGTGTGCGCGCAGATGTCGGAGTGTATTTTATTATTTTAAATAGATTGGTTTAAATATAATGAAGCTAACCTCCTTCTTTATTAAACTCAAGAAAATCTGTCCAATTGGCTCTTTTATGATCACAGTGCATAAACAGTTAACTTCTCACTGAATTGGCAAGTATAAACATTTTTAAACAAAAATACCTGTTGCGGTCAAACGATGAGAGGGAAACGATGGGAGCCCTTCAATCTCTCCTCACCTGGTCGTAACAGATACCATGGCACTATTTTGAAGAAGAGCAGGGGAGTTTTCCCCATGTCCAAGCCAATATTTAACACTCAATCAACATCACTAAAACAGATCATTTGGTCATTGCAGTTGGTAAGACTTGCCTGTGTGCAAATAGGTCACACTTTAATCATTTCAAAGTTTTGGGACACTCTGAGGTTGCGAAATTCCAATTCATTCTAACTTACCTTTCACATCAAGCCTGCAGTCTGCTACCGCTTCTCCTAGTGCATTGACTGCTTTACATGTGTAGACTCCTCCGTCAAAGGGACTAGGTTTGCGGATCTCAAGTGTACAGATCCCCTCATTTGTCAGAGCTCTGAACTTGGGGTCTTGGCCAAGCAACATCTGGTTCTTCAACCAACTGATTTTGGGCTGCAAGAGATGATAATAAAGAATTCTTGGAATGTGAAGTATTATAGTCAATCACACTGGGTATAATACATTATAGGTTAATTGCATGTTAATTGTTTTCAATTGTATGTAGGTGGTGGGCATTTATTTTGGATTCACTTGAGCCCCTTATAAGTAGATACAATCTAAAACTGTGCTTGTTGGGTGAGGAGGTATATGCTTATGATGTGTAACTCTGTAAATAAATATAGAATGTGTAAAGATTGACTCCAGTTCTATACTTCATCAACTCTCTCTCTGGATTAGGGCATTATAGCAGAGGATGGAATCCTAAAGATAAACAGGGAACAGGGAGATGGCAGATAATTTAAACCAATAGTTTGCATCAGTCTTCATGCTGGAGGACACTATAAACATTCCAAAGATATCAGATAAGCAAGGAGCTAATGGGAGGAAAGATCTTTTAACAATCTTAATCACGAGGGACAAAGTATTTGAGAAACTAATGGGACTAAAGGCAGACATGTTGCCAGGACCTGATGGCCTGCATCCAAGGGTTTTAAAGGAAATGGCTGCAGAGATAGTGGAGGCATTGGTCAAAATATTCCAGAACTCACTGGATTCTGGGAGGATCCCAGCAGATTGGAAAACCGCTAATGTGACACCCCTGTTCAAGAAGGGAGGGAGACAAAAAGCAGGAAACTATAGGCCAGTCAGCCTAACATCTGTTGTTGGGAAAATGCTAGAGTCCATTATTAAGGGAGAAATAGGACATTTAGAAAAGCTTAACACAATCAGGTTCAACATGGTTTTGTGAAAGGGAAATCATGTTTGACAAATTTGCCAGTGTTCTTTGAGGATATAACAAGCAGAGTTGATAAAGGGGAACCAGTATATGTAGTGTATTTGGATTTCCAGAAGTCATTCGATAAGGTGCCACATAAAAGGTTATTGCACAAGATAGGAGCTCACGGTATTGGGGGTAATGTATTAGTATAGATTAGGGATTGGTTAACACACAGAAAACAGAGTCGGGATTAATGGGTCTTTATCAAGTTGGAAAGACGTAACTAGTGGAATGCCACAAGGATCAGTCATAGGGCTTCAATTGCTTACTATTTATATTAATGACTTGGAGGAGGGGGCAGAGTGTAATGTATCCAAATTTGCTGATGATACAAAAATAGGTGGGAGGACATGTTGTGATGAGGACATAAGGAATCTGCAAGGGGATAAAGATAGGTTGAGTGAATGGACAAAAGCTTGGCAGATGGAGTTTAATGTAGGAAAGTGTGAGGTCATGCACTTTGGTAGGAAAAATCAAAAGGCGGACTATTATTTAAATAGAGAGTCCAACAAAGCGCAGCACAGAGGGATCTGGGTGTTCTTGTGCATGAAACACAAAAAGTTAACATGCAGGTGCAGCAAGTAATTAAGAAGGCAAATGGAATTTTGGCCTGCATTGCTAGGGGGGATTGGAGTTTAAAAATAGTGAAGTCTTGTTACAACATACAGGGTATTGGTGAGGCCGCACCTGGAGTACTGTGTACAGTTTTGGTCCCCATATTTAAGAAAGGATATATTGGCATTGGAGGCAGTTCAAAAGAGATTCACTAGGCTGATTCCTGGGATGAAGGGGTTGACTTATCAAGAACGGCTAAACAGGTTATGTCTTTATTCATTAGAGTTTAGAAGAATGAGGGGTGATCTTATTAAAGCGTACAAGATTCTGAGAGGGCTCGTTAGGGTAGATGTTGAGAAGATGTTTCCACTAGTGGGGAATCTCCAACTAAGGGACATAGTCACAGAATAAGGGGACACTCATTTAAAACTGAGATGCAAAGGAATTTCTTCTCTCAGAGGATAGTGAATGTGTGGAATTAGTGAGAAGTGTGAAATTGATAAAAAGTATTGGAAGACACCAGCACATCCCACTGTAAGCCTCCATTGACACTGACAATCACATTATGATTTTAACCTGGAGCGTCCATGAATCTAAAAGTATGGGACAAAGACAGAAATATTTTCATTCTACATTTTGTAGATCTGGTGACTGGATTTAGTCTTTCCATAATAATAATAACGAAGGAGAAAACAGTTGTTATAGACAAAATCACAGAGAAATGGTTAGGCTTCAGGCTTGAGACACCAATTAAGTTTCTGATTGATAATGGTGGGGAATTTGCCAATGACGAGTTCAGAGAAATGTGTGAAAACATGAACATCATGGCCATGGATACAGTAGCTGGAAGTCCTTTCAGCAATGGGCTCTGTGAAAGAAATCATATGATGATCAATGAAATGCTAAATAAAATTTTAGCTGATCAACCAGACTGCAAGACAATTGGCCTGGCATGGGTGATCTGTGCAAAGAATCCACTCCAGGTGGATAGAAGGTAAAGCCCCCATCAATTAGTCAATGAGTGAAATTCCAAACTGCTTTCTGTTCTGTGTGATAGTCCTCCTCCTTTACAAGGCACTACAATTAGTTCCAATTTTTTCTGCACATTTGAATAATTTGCACACTGGCTTTCATCAAGGCTGAGGCCTCAGAGAAAATTCAGAGAGCTTGGAGGCATCATGTAAGACCAACTGAGACAGAATTTAATTCAGGAGATTGGGCGTATTACAAAGAAGAGGGTCATTGGGAATGAAAGGTCCTGATGAGGTACTGGTCATAATGGTAAGATTATATTTATTAAACATGGCAATCAAGCTGTTCATATTCATTTTTAATGATTAATTGGAATTAATGACAAATTCTCAGACTCTGATCAGCTGATCAAAGTAATTGAGGCTCCTTGGAACTCAAATGCTCCTATATTTTATGATGATTGTCCTGAGGAACAGAATGCAGTCGATCAAGTGCTGGCTACTGATAATGTGAGTGGTCATGACAAACTGGACAGAGCTAACATATCCAAAGGTCAATTGCCCAGAGTGGATTCTTGGGTGACAAATTCCAGGGGGGTGTAGTGAATGGAGAGAGGTGACAGTTGTGGGATGTACAGGAAAAGCTGCTGGCAAGTTTAAATATTGGTTAAATGCTCAGGATGATGGTCCAGGAGCAAGGTCCATGGACTGGGATGATGGGGTGAAAGGCTGAAGAGTCAGCACTAATAATGGGTCCAGAAATGACTCTTATGTCATAAAATGATCATGTAAGAGAGAAAGACTCTGATCAGGCCAGAGGGAGATCTCACAGTAATTGTCCTGACACACATAAAAAGTACAAGTAGAGGGGGTAGCACTGATTAGACAGTAAAGGTCACAGAATAGTTTCAGAACAGAACAAAACTAGAGGTTCTCATGATGGTGAAGTTTGGTGGGTGCCAATGAATCCACAGGTAAACCAAGGATTGCCCTCTGATTCTGCACCAAAAGTTGCAACGTCTGATCAGGAAAAGCTCTTTGCAAATTCCTGGAGAATGAATTTAGGAGAAACAATTAAATTGCCCGTTGCATGTTTTAAAAAACATTTCTCAGCTTGATGGGCTAAAATTGAACTGTCCATTTGAAGTTTGCTGGACGCCAACAAGCTTGAAGATAAACTAATAAGATAAACTCATAACAAATGGAGTTAGATAGTCGGAGAGAGTTTGGAATTTATTCAAAGGTACCAGATAGTGGAAACCAGCTTTGTCACATAAATGGATTTGAACTGAAAAAGCCCTTGCAGATAGAACCTATGAGGCTAAAGTAAAGTCAGTTGCTTGGGGTTTTGGAGAGTGACTGGATGATAGAGATGTTAGAGTGGACTGTCCCACAGCTGGAAATATGTTGTAAACCCTCTCAGCTATTTTAGCCTCATAATCGCAGGAGTGTAGGTCAATCGATATAAAAGCTGCAGGATGTATTATACCCAGTTATATCATCACTTTGACACTCTCCCCATCTCATTAAAGCTTCTAGACCCTTTATTTCTCTGTCCTTTGACAGTTGGTTCCTGACAGCAAGTGTCACAATTCCTAAATGTGCTTGGTGATGTTTTTTGTTCTCACAAAATAGGATAATTTAGAAGGAATTAGTGCCAGATGTAAAGATTGTTTTAGAGTTGGACCCTACCAGGGAGTGTGAGTCAGTTTATTAAAAGGTACAGTGTATACTGCTACTACTCTGTGAGCAGGTCACCTGGCATAGGATAGGATCATTGAAGTTTACACCACTGAAAGAGGCCATTCAGTGATTGGTATCACTTTAATTCCTCCCTTTCAAAATTAGCTGCTGACCTATCCCAACTGGGCTATTTATCCTGATACAAACATGTCCACTGGAAATGAAGGTTGAGTTACAGCCTTTGCTCTTGTCCTCTTCCTCAATTTTCACTCTATCAAGTATCTCTCTCATTTTTGACATGTTGATTCTTCTCGCAGTATATTCACTGATTGTTCCCTTACACTGTGAGCAAACAGGCAGCTCCTTCCCAATTCACTTCATTGCTGAAAGACTGAGTGGGGGTGAGGGAGGCGACAGCATGGGATTGAATAGAGAGTGACAGAATGGGAAAGGATGGGAAGAGAGAGGTGGGAAGGGGATAGCACGGGGAAGGCGGGGGGGAGATCTGGAATCCACAGATAAACTAGAGGTTGTCCCCCTTATCCTGTACCAAAAGTTGCAATGTCCAGTCAGGAAAATCCCTTCGAAAATTCCTGGAGAATGAGTTTAGAAGAAACAATTAAATTGCCGATGGCCTGTTTTAAAAAGCATTTCTCAGCTTGATAGGCTAAAATTGAATTGTCCATTTGAAGCTATGGCCGAGATATAGATGAGTCAGGGAGACTGTAGGTAAATTGCTGTTTGAAGTTACATTGCAGTAAGAGGTGTCTGATGTGAGGGTGAGTGTGGAATGTGATTATACGAGGTTGTGGGTAAGGTGGGGGTGAGTGTGGGCTCCATGGTCATAGTCAGAGGACTAAAGAGATGGATTTTGGGAGTAACACTCAGCATATGTGTGTGTGTGTATCAGTGAGTTTTTAAAAAATTCATTCATAGGATGTGGGCATCGCTGGCTAGGCCAGCATTTATTGCTCATCCCTAATTGCCCTTGTTCAGAGGACATTTAAGAGTCAGCCAAATTGCTGTGGGTCTGGAATCACAAGTAGGCCAGACCAGGTAAGGATGGCAGATTTCCTCTCCTAAAGGACATTAATGAACCAGATGGATTTTTATGACAATTGGCAATGGTTTTTGGGGTCATCATTAGATTTTTTATTGAATTCAAATTTCACCATCTGCCATGGTGGGATTTGAACCCAAGTCCCCAAAAAATTACCCAGAGTATTGGGATTACTAGTCCAGTGAAAATACCACTACGCCACTGACTCCCCACCTCCTCTGTGTGTAAGTGTATATGTGAGGGTGTG
This sequence comes from Cetorhinus maximus, assembly GCF_964194155.1. NCBI lineage: Eukaryota > Metazoa > Chordata > Chondrichthyes > Lamniformes > Cetorhinidae > Cetorhinus > Cetorhinus maximus. The sequence continues at coordinate 56,348,968 of NC_135886.1, forward strand.
TACGTGTGTGTGTTTGTGTGAATGGGTGTATGAGCGTGTGTGTATGGTGAGTGTGTGTGTGGGGGCGGGATGTATGTGTTTGTGTGTGTGTGTGTGTGCACGTGTTTGTGTGTGTGTGTGTGCACATGTTTGTGTGTGTGTGTGTCTGTGTTTGTGTGTGTGGTAGCGGTGTGTGTGCGTGGGTGTGTGTGTGCATGGGTGTGGTGGGCGTTTGTGTGTGGGGGGATGTGTGCGTGCTTGTGTGTGCATGTGTGTATGAGAGCATGTGCGAATGTGTGTGCTTGGGTCTGTGTGTGTGTATGGGTACGTGTGTGAGGGTTTGAGTGAGTGTCTGTGTGTGTGTGGGAGAGTGTGAGTGTGAGTGAGTGTGTGTGAGTTTGTGAGTTGGTGTGATTGTGTGTGAGAGGGTGGGAGGGTGAGATTGTGAGTGAGTGTTTGATAGTGACTGTGTGTGAATGTGAGTGATTGTGTGAATAAGAGTGTAAATATGAGTGTGAGAGATGGTGTGAGATGATGTGTGTGTGTGAAGGTGAGTCTATGGGTGTGCATATGTGTATGTGTGCGTGAGTGAGTGTGTGTGCGAGTGTGTGCGAGTGTGTGTGAGAGTGTGTAAGAGTGTATGTGAGTTTGTGTGGGTGAGTGCGAGTGTGCGTGTCTCTGTGTGTGTGGGGGTGTGTGAGTTTGTGTGTGAGAGGGTGAGAGTGTGAGTGAATGTGTGAATAAGATGTGAATGTGAATGGGTGTGAGTATGAATGAGCGTGTGAGTGTGTGAGAGTGTGAGTTGGTGTGAGTGAGTGTGTGTGTGAGCCTATAAGTGTGTATATGTGTGTGTGCACACATGTGTGTGTGTGTGTGTTTGCGTGAGTGTGAGGATGAGAGTGAAGGTGTGAGTGTGTGTTTGTGTGTGTGTGAGTGATTGTGTGTGAGTATGAGGATGAGAGTGTGTGTGTGGGTAAGTGTGTGTGTTTGTGTGTGTGTGTGAGGATGAAAGTGAATTTGTGTGTGTGTGAGTGAGTTTGTTGTGGGTGTGTGTGTGTGTGTGTATAGGTGTGTGTATGTATGAGTATGTGCACGTGTGTGAGAGTGAGAGTGTGGGCGAGTGTGTGTTTGCGGGTATGTGCGAGTATGTGGTGGGTGTGTGACAGTGTGTGTGTGTTTATGGTGTGAGTATGAGAATGAGTGTGTTTGTGTGTGTGTGAGTGGCTGTGTGTAAGTGTGAGGATGAGAGTGAGTGTGTGTGGGTAAGTGCGTGTGTGTGTTTGTGTGTGAGTGACTGTGAGTGACTATGTGTGAGTGTGAGGATGAGAGTGTGTGTCTGTTGTGTGTGTTTGTGTGTGTGAGTGAGTATGTTGTGGGTGTGTGAGAGTGTGTATATGGGTGTATGTGTGTGTGTGTGTGTGTGTGTGCACGTGTGTGTGAGTGATAGTGAGTGCGAGTGTGCGCGGGTGCGAGTGTGCGCGGGTGCGAGTGTGCGCGGGTGTGAGTGCGCGCGGGTGTGAGTGTGCGCGTGCATGTGTGTGAGTGATAGTGTGTGAGGGTGCACGGGTGTGAGTGTGCGCATGCATGTGTGTGAGTGATAGTGTGTGAGGATGAGAGTGAGTGCGCGGGTGTGAGTATGCGCGTGCACGTGTGTGAGTGATAGTGTGTGAGGATGAGAGTGAGTGTGCGCGGGTGTGAGTGTGTGCGGGTGTGAGTGTGTGCAGGTGTGAGTGTGTGCGGGTGTGAGTGTGCGCGTGCACGTGTGTGAGGATGAGAGTGAGTGTGCGCGGGTGTGAGTGTGCGCGGGTGTGAGTGTGCGCGGGTGTGAGTGTGCGCGGGTGTGAGTGTGCGCGGGTGTGTGTGCGCGGGTGTGAGTGTGCGCGGGTGTGAGTGTGCGCGTGCACGTGTGTGAGTGATAGTGTGTGAGGATGAGAGTGAGTGTGCGCGGGTGTGAGTGTGCGCGGGTGTGTGTGCGCGTGGGTGTGAGTGTGCGCGGGTGTGAGTGTGTGCGGGCACGTGTGTGTGAGTGATAGTGAGTGCGAGTGTGTGAGTGTGTGTTTGTGTGTGTGTGAGTATGCGCGTGCACGTGTGTGAGTGATAGTGTGTGAGGATGAGAGTGAGTGTGCGCGGGTGTGAGTGTGTGCGGGTGTGAGTGTGTGCAGGTGTGAGTGTGTGCGGGTGTGAGTGTGCGCGTGCACGTGTGCGCGTGTACGTGTGTGAGGATGAGAGTGAGTGTGCGCGGGTGTGAGTGTGCGCGGGTGTGAGTGTGCGCGGGTGTGTGTGCGCGGGTGTGAGTGTGCGCGGGTGTGTGTGCGCGGGTGTGAGTGTGCGCGGGTGTGAGTGTGCGCGTGCACGTGTGTGAGTGATAGTGTGTGAGGATGAGAGTGAGTGTGCGCGGGTGTGAGTGTGCGCGGGTGTGTGTGCGCGTGGGTGTGAGTGTGCGCGGGTGTGAGTGTGTGCGGGCACGTGTGTGTGAGTGATAGTGAGTGCGAGTGTGTGAGTGTGTGTTTGTGTGTGTGTGAGGATGAGAGTGAGTGTGTGTGGGTGTGAGTGTGTGTGGGTGTGAGTGTGTGCGGGTGTGGGTGTGAGTGTGTGTGGGTGTGAGTGTGTGCGGGTGTGAGTATGTGCGTGCATGTGTGTGTGAGTGATAGTGAGTGTGAGTGTGTGAGTGTGTGTTTGTGTGTGTGTGAGGATGAGAGTGAGTGTGTGCGCGTGTGAGTGTGTGCAGGTGTGAGTGTGTGCGGGTGTGAATGTGTGCGGGTGTGAGTGTGTGAGGGTGTGAGTGTGTGCGGGTGCGTTTCTTTTCTTACCTTGGGGTTTCCTCTCACGCTGCAGAAGAGTTTGGTGGTGAATCCCACAGTCGCAGTCTTGTCTGCCGGGGGCTGCGTGAATTTAGGAGGTTCAGTGAAGTCTTTCTCTTGGTACACAGGGGGATTATATGTGGTACCTGCAGATAGAGATGGACATTGATGTCACAGTTGTTGATGGAGCTGGACATTAGTCAGTCGTCATAAAATGAATTACTGATCATACAATTATTGCCGCTGAACTTTGCAGACCAGGAGATGGTAATGTTCCATTCCTGGATGGTGTGGAGCGTCCTGATGATGATAGTGCAGTGATCACCAAGCCCCCTCCCCTGGCTAGGGACAGAAACAGAGCACCGCCCTAGTAATCTGTGGTGAGCCACTTCGGGCAAGTTCACTTATGAGCCAGAGACAGGTGGAGTTTCACTGAGAGATCCACACCTACGATTAGTTGTCACCACCCATTCTGTGGAGCAGCAACTCGAAACAGCTGCTGAAGGACGGCTGGTACCATAACTCATCCATGCAACCTAGTTCTGAAATCAGCTTCATCCTTCTCAGGCTTCCTAGCATGGTGCTGCAATTGCTGTTTGTTCATCAGACATTGAGATGTCCTTGGCTCATCAGCTCTTCAGCTGGCCTCAGGCCCTTGAGTATAGGCATCTTCTCTGCTATGAGGAGAAGCTTGAGAGATAGAGATGTGGGGGGTGAAGAAGGATTTTCATAAATATGGGTTTCCCACAGCTTCCGCTGAATTTAATGACAGGACTAGTTTTAAATTGTTTCAGAGGTTTCCGACCTGATAGCCAGGCAGCTGGACAGCTAGGGAGTGGATGCCAGGTAAGGTGGTCATTATGGGAGAGGCAGGCAATGCAGGAGGGAGTCACAGAGCAGGGGAAGGGGGTTGGATGGTGTGTGGACAGTATTGGAGTCGGGAGCAGGGGAGACTTGGAAAACGAGAGGGGGTAGTTAGACAGTGCCTAGGTGGGTGGCGGGAAGGGTATGGCACACAATGCGGGGGATTGATGGACAATGCCAGGTGGGTGGGGGTGTGTGTCAGACAGTGTGGGAGAGGATGGTAGTCAGACAGTGCCGGGATGCACTGTTCCACAAACAGTGCAATGTGTGTTTCAGCTAAATAAATTAAGTGACAGCCATTCGCTGACTCATTCCTCAGGGCAATGCCTTGACCAATCAGGGTTGAGCTACCTGGTTTAAATTTCAAACAACGCTTGGCAATGATGGTCAATCACCATCACTGGTACATTCTTTATGGCAACACCACTTGCTAACCAATCAGCACTCTCTTCTCATATAGTATAAATTACTGTCTTTCCCTTATACTGGTGTTCTTGTGAAGTGTCCTGATGAGTGCAAGACAAAAAGCTTCGACATGTCTCTTTTTTCAGCAACACTCAAACTCTGTAATACAAGCGACTATTTTCCAATACCCTTTTGACTCTATTACCCCGTTGACTGACTGTCAGGCTGTCATTGCTGAGCCTCAGGAGGTCACCTGTTTTGGCAGTGGGTGAGCTCTTACTTATTTTGGGGATGTAGGCCGCGTCCTTGCACTGCGCTGCAGTCTCACTGAGTCCACACAAGTTCTCGGAGAAGACTCGGAAGTTGTAGCGATTTCCCATCACCAGGTCAGAGATGGTGTAGGAGCAGGGATGGCACTTCTCCAGCACAGTGAACCATTCCTGTCAAAAACAGAAGAGAAAGAGGGAACACAGACATCAGAGACGCTATTAAAATGCAGTAAATGTCCCTGTGCCTTCTGAGCACTCTGTCACAGGTGAGAATGCACTGATAACAGTGCAGCTAAGCGGGCAGGCTGGAGAAACTGGGATTGTTCACCTTAGAAGGTTAAGGGGAGATTTGATAGAGGTGTTCAAAATCATGAGGGGTTTTCATTGAGTAAATAAGGAGAAACTGTTTCCTCTGGTAACTGTTACTAATCCATAAAGAACCTGAGGCAACATGGGGCAATAAAAACAAAATACTGCAGATACTGGAAATCTGAAATAAAAACAGGAAATGCTGGAAATACTCAGCAGGTCTGGCAGCATCTGTGGAGAGGGGAACACAAAAGTTAACATTTCAGTCCAAGGACCTTTCTTCAGAACTGTGACATGAGGAAACTTTTTTTAAAAACAGTGAGTTGTTGTGATCTGGAATATGCTGTCTGAAAGGGCAGTGGAAGCAGATTCAATAATAACTTTCAAAAGGGAACTTGATAAATTCTTGAAAGGGAAACATTTTCAGGCATAAGAGAAAGAGTAACAACAAGCTGCATTTTTATAGCGCCTTTAACATAACACTCAAGGCGCTTCACAGGGGCTTCAAAAACAAACTTTGACACAGAGCTGCATAGAGATATCAGGGCAGATGACCAAAGGTTTGGTAGAAGTGGTATGTTTTAAGGAGCATCTCAAAGCAGAAAAGTGAAATGGAGGTTTTTGGGGGGAATTCCAGAGCTTAGGGCTAGGAAGCTGAATGGCACCTATGATGGAGCATTAAAAATGGGGGTGTACATGTTCTAATATGCCTTTAAGGGATAGCAGTATGCCATCACTCAAAGGGAAGTGTGTCATGTGATCCAGTATCAGTTTCACTTTGGCTTGTGAGCAGAACACAGCACACACAGCCCTGCTGCTGATGTCTTCAAGCTTTCTATCCATGTATATCTGTTCTCATGTGCCTAGTTTAAATGAACCCACAATGTGTTTGCACAATCCCTTATGAGTCCCTTTATATCATTATAGAAACATGACAGTAGAAGAGGCCAGGATATCTCAGAGGGTTGTGGGGCTGGAAGAGATTACAGAGATAGGGAGGGATGAGATCATAGAGGGATTTGAAAATAAAGGTGAGAATTTCAAAATCAAAACAATGCTTGACTGGGAGCCAATGTAGGTCAGTAAGCACAGGGGTGATGGGTGAACTGAACTTGACATGAGTAAGGACATGGGCAGCAGAGTTTTGGATGACAGCAAATTAATGTGGAGGGACAGCACATAGATGAGAAATGAGAGAAACAGACGAGATACCAGGTGTGGGAGCAGGAACAGAAGCTATTGAAGTGATTCTTCGGCTACAATTAGACAGATGATGGAACCACATGAGAGCAGTCCCACCCAGCTGGAAGACATTGGAGAGGCATTAGAGAGGATGGTATGGTCAACCATCTCAAAGGCTACAGACAGGTTGTGAAGGACGGGGAGGGAAAGTTTACCTTTGTCACAGCCACAAAGGACAACATTTGTGACTTTGATAAGAGTCGTTTCAGTATCATGACAGGGGGTAAAAAACTTGATTGGAGGGATCCAAACATGGAGTTCCAAGAAAACGGACACGAATTTGGGAAGCAACAGCAGTCCAAGAGCTTTGGTGAGGAAAGGGAGGTTGGAGATGGGGTGGTAGTTTGCAAGGGGTCAAGGGTTGTTTTTTTGAGAGATGGGTGATGTTAGCAGTTTTAAAGGAGAGAGGGATGACACCTGAGGAGAGAAAATCATTTACAATGTTGGCTAACATAGGGGCCAGGAGGGGAAGTTGGGTGATCAGCAGTTTAGTGGGAACAGGGTCGGGGGAGCAGGCGGTGGGTCTCATGGACAAGATGAGCTTGGAGAGGGCATGAGGGGAGATTGGACAGAAACTAGAGAAAGAAGTGATTTCAGGCAAGGGCACAGAGCAACCTTAGAGGAAGGTTGGTCAGGTGGCTAGTGGAAGGGGGGGAAATGGAGGGGTGTGACGGAGACATCTGATCGGATGGTCAGTCTTAGTGATGAGAAAGTCCACAAGGACCTTGCACTTATTGATGGAGATGAGGTTGGAGGGGAGGGTGGAGGGGACAGGGAAGAGGGGTTTAAGAAGACAGTTTGCAGTAGAGAAAGGAAGCCGGGGGGTTATCTTTGCATTTCAGGATGGTCTGGGAACAGTGAGCAGTTTTAGCAGATGAGAGCAGGACCCAATGGCACTTTATGTCTTCCAGTCAGATCTGACAGTGAACAACCAAACCACTGTCCACTGTATCCTTAGTTATGCATTAGGATAGTCAACTGCAGAGGTTACAATGGCATGGCTGAGGGTTTCAATAGCTGATCAGCTGAGGCAGGAGCAGAGTCGGCCAAAGTACGGAGGTGGAAGTCTGAGTGAAGATGCAGATATGTGGTCGAAGGTTTACCTCAGGGTCAAACAGAACAGCAGGGCTCTGAGCAGACAGTCAGCTGGGAGAGAAAGACTTGTATTCCCATAACACCTTTTAGGGTCACTGGTTGTCTCAAAGTGCTTTATGACCAATTAAATGCTTTTGAAATGTAGGAAATGTAGCAGCCAATTTTCACACATCCAGCTCCCACTACCAGCAATGTGATAATGGTCAAATAACCTGTATTAATGATATTAGCTGAACGATAAATATTGGCCAAGACACGAGGGAGAACACCTCTACTCTTCAAAATAGTGACATGGGATCTTTTATGTCCACATTAGAGAGCATCAGTTTAATTTTTCAGATGAAAGATTGCACCTCCAACTGTGCAGAACTCCTTCAGGACTCACTGGAATGTCAGTCTTGATGTTTGTGCTCAAGCCCTGGATGTCAGACAAGCAGTTTGATAATTCTGAGACAGTGGGGGTGTTCAGAGGGGTGCTAGTAAGTTAGAGCTGGATGTCATCAGTGGACATGTGAGAATTAACAGTGTTTGTGGGTGATGTCATTGAGTGTCAGTATGTAGATAAGAGGGGGGCCAAGGATAGATCCTGGGGGGGTCACCAGACATAACAGTGCGGGAGTGGGAAGAGAAACCAATGCAGTTGATTCTCCGGCTACAATTAGTAAAAATTCTTTCTTTTGATGTGGGCTTTGCTGGCTGGGCCAGCATTTATTGCCCATCCCTAGTTGCCCTTGAGAAGGTGGTGGTGAGCTGCCTTGTTGAACCACTGCAGTCCATGTGGTGTAGGTACACCCACAGTGCTGTTAGGGAGTTCCAGGATTTTGACCCAGCGACAGTGAAGGAATGGCGATATATTTCCAAGTCAGGATGGTGAGTGGCTTGGAGGGGAACTTTCAAGTGGTGGTGTTCCCATTTATCTGCCGCTCTTGTCCTTCTAGAAGTTGTGGGTTTGGAAGGTGCTGTCAAAGGAGCATTGGTGCATTGGTGCTGGAGGGAGTGAATGTTGAAGGTGGTGAGTGGGGCGCCATTCAAGTGGGCTGATTTGTCCTGGATGGTGTCAAGCTTCTTGAGTGTTGTTGGAGCTGCATTCATCCAGGCAAGTGGAAGGTATTCCATCACACTCCTGACTTGTGCCTTGTAGGTTGTAGCCAGGCTTTGGGAGTCAGGAGGTGGGTTACTCACTGCAGAATTCCCAGCCTGTGATCTGCTCTTGTAGCCACAGTGTTTATATGGCTAATCCAGTTCAGTTTCTGGTCAATGGTAACCCCCCAGGATGTTGATAATGGGAGATTCAGCAATGGTAATGCCATTGAATGTCAAGGAGCAATGGTTAGATTCTCTCTTGTTGGAGATGGTCATTGCCTGACACTTGTGTGTTGCAAATTTTACTTGCCACACATTGGCCCAAGCCTGGATATCGTCCAGGTCTTGCTGCATTTGGACATGGACTGCTTCAGTATCTGAGGATTCGCAAACAGTGCTGAACATTGTGCAATCATCAGCGAACATCTCCACTTCTGACCTTATGATGGAAGGAAGGTCATTGATGAAGCAGCTGAAGATGGTTGGGCCGAGGACACTACCTTGAAGAACTCCTGCAGTGATGTCCTGGAACAGAGATGATTGACCTCCAACAACCACAACCATCTTCCTTTGTGTTAGGTAGGTATGAATCCAACCAAGGCTGTAATAATGTCTGGAGTCAACTGGCACTGGCAGATCCCAAATTGGCATTGATGAGCAGGTTGTTGGTAAGTAAGTGTCACTTGATAGCACTGTCGACAATGTCATCCATCACTTTACTGACGAATGAGAGGAGGCTGTGCTTGTTCCTACAACACATGGACGGCAGTGGTTCAAGAAGGCAGCTCACCACCACCTTCTCAAGGGAAATTAGGCATGGGCAATAAATGGTGGCCTAGCTAGCGATGCCCACATCCCATGAACAAATAAAAAAAAAAGGCTGATGGAGTGGTAATTGGCCGGGTTGGATTTGTCCTGCTTTTTGTGTACAGGACATATCTGGGCAATTTTCCACATAGACGGGTAGATGCCAGTGTTGTAGAGTGAATTGACTTGGTTGAAGGCTGGCATCTGTGATACTGGGGACCTCTGGAGGAGGCCGAGATGGATCATCCACTTGGCACTTCTGGCTGAAGATTGTTGCAAATGCTTCAGCCTTATGTTTTACACTGATGTGCTGGGCTCCTCCATCATTGAGGATGGGGATATTTGTGGAGCCTCCTCCCTGAGTGAGTTGTTCCTTCCACTGGAGCTTAGAAGAGTGAGGGGTGATTTGATTGAAGTATACAAGGTCCTTAATGGCCTTGATAAGATGGACGTCAAAAGGATGTTTCCTCTTGTGGGTGAGTCCAGAACTAGGGGGCACTGTTATAAAATTAGGGGTTGCCCTTTTAGTACAGAGATGAGGAGAAATTTTTTCTCTCAGAGGGTTGTGCGACTTTGGAACTCTCTGCTTCAGAAGGTGGTGGAGGCGGGGTCATTGAATATTTTTAAGACAGAGGTAGATAGATTCTTGTTAGGTGAGGGAATCAAAGGTTATCGGAGTTAGATGAGAATGTGGAAATCAAAACTCATGAGGATCAGCCACAATTTTATTGAATGGCGGAGCAAGCTTGAGGGGCCAAATGGTCTACTCCTGTTCATATTTCTATGTTCTTATGTTTAATTGTCCGCCACTATTCTCAACTGGATGTGGCAGGACTGCAGAGCTTATATCTGATCCATTGATTGTGGGATTGCTTAGCTCTATTGCATGCTGTTTCCCTTTTTAGCATTTGTGTAGTTCTGTGTCGTAGTTTCACCAGGTTGGCATCTATTTTTAGGTATGCCTGGTCACGCTCCTGGCATGGCATCCTACGCTCCTCATTGAAGCAAGGTAGCTCCCCTGGCCTGGTGGCGATGGCAGAGTGAAGGATATGCCGGGTCATGAGGTTGAATACAACTCTGCTGCTGCTGATGGACCACAGCACCTCACGGATGCCTGGTTTTGAGTTGTGTGATCAGTTCTGAGTCTATTCCATTTAGACGGTGGTTGTGCCACACAACACGATGGAGCGTGTCCTCAGTATGAGGATAGGACCTTGTCTCCACAAGGACTATGTGGTGGTCACTATCACCAATACTGTCATGGACAGATGTATCTGTGACAGGTAGGTTGGTGAGGACGAGGTCAAGTACATTTTTCCCTCTTGTTGGTTCTCTGACTATCTGCACAGGCCCAGTGAGGCAGATATGATTCTCAGAAGTCACTGTTTCAGTTTAACCAGCTTGCTTTACAAAAGGTTCAGAGACTGGGCAACTGAAACATTAGAAGCTCCAAATAGAAAGACTAGCAGTGATAGACATCCTTTCCCCCTAAAGCACTTCACAGGCAATGACATTCTTCAATCACTGTTGCAATGTAGGAATTGCAGCAGTCATTTTTTTCTTACTCTTTCATGGGATGTGGATGTTCCTCCAAAGTCAGCATTTGCTGCCCATCGTGAATTTCAAAGGGCAGCTAAGAGTCAACAACATTGCTGTGGGTCTGGAGTCACATGTAGGCCAGACCAGGCAAGGCAAGGACAGCAAATTTCCTTCCCTAAAGGGCATTAGTGAACCAGATGGGTTTTTACAGCAATGAATGATGGCTTCATGGTTCACCATAACTGAGGCTAGCTTTTAATTCCAGACATTTAATTGAATTTAAATTTCACCAGCTGCCACGGTGGGATTTGAACCTGTGTCCCCCAGACTATTAGATTACTACACCAGTGAAACTACCACTACACCACCATCCCTACACACAGCAAGATCACATAAACAGCAATGAGATAAGTGACCAATTACACTTCTAAGCGATGTCGGTTGAGGGATAAATGTTAAGACTGGGGAGAACTCCCTTGCCCTTCTTGGAATATTGCTGTGGGGCTTTCCACCTTCGCCTCAGAGGCAGGCTGGACCTCAGATTAATGTATCATCTGGGTGATGGCCCCTCTGACACTGCAGCACTCTCTCAGTACAGCTATATTGGAGCATCAGCCAGGATTGTGTGTTAAAAGCTTTGGCGTGCAGCTTCAACCTACGGCATTATTACTCAGAGGTGAGAGTGCTACTCAATAACTTTCAGGATTAATGAGATTTGGTTGAGAATAAAATCAAGGTAATTGATGGGACTTCTGAGGATGAGACTATGTTAGTTGGAATGGAAAACATAAACTAATCGTGGCAAATCTGTTGTGCAATGCATGGATGATCAAATTGTTATTCATTCCGCTTACCCCTGTTTTTTTGTCAGCTTTCTGAATTGTGTAGCCACTGATTTCAGCATTTCCATTGTCCTTTGGTGGCTGCCATTCCAATGCCACGTTAAATCCCCACACGTCCAACATCTTCAAGTTCTGTGGAGGACCAGGCTTTTCTGCAAGATTAATCACAGCTATCTGGTCAGTGATGTGCCTTGTACCATGTTTCCTGCTGTCCGGTCAATGATGTGCCTTGTACCATGTTTCCTGCTGTCCGGTCAGTGATGTGCCTTATAGCATGTTACCTGCTGTCCGGTCAGTAATGTGCCTTGTAGCATGTTTCCTGCTGTCCAGCCAGTGATGTGCCGTGCACCATGTTTCCTGTTGTCCTGTCAGTGATGTGCCTTGTAGCATGTTTCCTGCTGTCTGGTCAGTGATGTGCCTTGTACCATGTTTCCTGCTGTCCGGTCAGTGATGTGCCTTGTAGCATGTTTCCTGCTGTCTGGTCAGTGATGTGCCTTGTACCATGTTTCCTGCTGTCCAGCCAGTGATGTGCCTTGTAGCATGTTTCCTGCTGTCCGGTCAGTGATGTGCCTTCTACCATGTTTCCTGCTGTCCGGTCAGTGATGTGCCTTCTACCATGTTTCCTGCTGTCTGGTCAGTGATGTGCCTTGTAGCATGTTTCCTGCTGTCTGGTCAGTGATGTGCCGTGTACCATGTTTCCTGCTGTCTGGTCAGTGATGTGCCTTGTACCATGTTTCCTGCTGTCCAGTCAGTGATGTGCCTTGTACCATGTTTCCTGCTGTCCGGTCAGTGATGTGCCTTGTACCATGCTTCCCGCTGTCCGGTCAGTGATGTGCCTTGTAGCATGTTTCCTGCTGTCCGGTCAGTGATGTGCCTTGTAGCATGTTTCCTGCTGTCCGGTCAGTGATGTGCCTTGTACCATGTTTCCTGCTGTCCGGTCAGTGATGTGCCTTGTAGCATGTTTCCTGCTGTCTGGTCAGAGATGTGCCTTGTACCATGTTTCCTGCTGTCCAGTCAGTGGTGTGCCTTGTACCATGTTTCCTGCTGTCCGGTCAGTGATGTGCCTTGTACCATGTTTCCTGCTGTCCAGCCAGTGATGTGCCTTGTACCATGTTTCCTGCTGTCCGGTCTGTGGTGTGCCTTGTAGCATGTTTCCTGCTGTCCGGTCAGTGATGTGCCTTGTACCATGTTTCCTGCTGTCCGGTCAGTGATGTGCCTTGTAGCATGTTTCCTGCTGTCTGGTCAGAGATGTGCCTTGTAGCATGTTTCCTGCTGTCCGGTCAGTGATGTGCCTTGTACCATGTTTCCTGCTGTCCGGTCAGTGATGTGCCTTGTAGCATGTTTCCTGCTCTCTGGTCAGAGATGTGCCTTGTAGCATGTTTCATGGGAGGTAATTGGGCCCTTTTGGGGGCAGAGGAGCCAGGAATTAGGATATGAACATGGAGCAGGAGTGGGCCACTTGGCCCTTCAAGCCTTCTCCGCCATTCAACAAGATCATGGCTGATCTGATTATAACCTCCTACCCACCCTCAATAGCCTTTCACACTCTTGCTTATCAAGAATCTATCTAGCTCTGCCTTAAAAGTATTCAAAGGCTCTGCTTCCACTGCCTTTCGAGGCAGAGAATTCAGAAGACTCACAACCCTCTGAGAGAAAAGTTTTTTCCTCATCTCTGTCTCAAATGAACGACCCCTTTTCCACCACTTCTTCCCCTCTCACTGGTTCAACTTCTGACTGAATGGGTGAGGGGCCTGATGGATATCCTATCAGATACACTTTCCATCCAGCCAGTGGTATCTGTGCCTCACAGAGCTCAGGCATATGAAATACAGGTGGGCATCAGACCACTCGTCCCTGGTGGAACTTGGAGTCTTACCTCCACAGGGAGAAGTTCGGTACCTGTCTCTCTGATTGGCCAGGCCCTGGGAAGGCAGATTACCTCAGTCTTTGCCAGCTGGGTGTGGAGGGAAGCACGGAAATGGCACGTTTGGTCACACTGGCTACTAATCTGCCTGGCATGGCTTCTTTTATCCAATCCCATGTAAAGTGTGGCATGCTGGGTTTGGGAAACTTGGACACCTTCCAGTATATGGGCTAAACCAGCATTTCCATCTCAGACTGGCAGCCCAGGGTGCCAGCTGGCACAACCATTACCCTTTACTGATTTTACCAGATTTTAATTTTTATTTGAATTCGAATTCTCAATTTGCTGTAGTGGGATTGGAGCTCAAGAGCATGAGGAGGCCATTCAACCCCTCGAGCCTGTTCTGCCATTCAGTTAGACCATGGCTGATCTGTATCCGACCTTGCTTCTGTTACTACCCTTGCCTAACAAACATTGATGGCTAGTGAAAGAAAAAGGGAAAATTGGATAAAGTACAATTCTAAAAATGCTTTTCACAGTGTCTGGACATCCCAAATAGCTTTATAGCCACTAAAATATTTTTGAAGTGTATTCACTGTCTAATGCAGCAAAGGTAGCAGCCAATTTGTGGACAAGCTCCCACAAACAGCGATGAGATAATGGCCAGATCATATTACAGAACCGTTACAGGGCAGAAGAAGGCCATTTGGCCCATCATGTTTGCACTGGCTCTCCCAATGAGCAATTCACCCAGTACCATTCCCCGCCTTCTCCCCATAACCCTGTACATTATTCCTTTTCAGATAACAGTCTAATTCCCTCTTGAAAGCTTTGATTGAACCTGCTTCCCCCACACTCTCAGGCAGCACATTCCAGACCTTAACCACTGACACCCCTGACAGTACTGCACTGCTTCAGTACTTCACTGGAGTGTCAACCTGGATTTGGTGCTCAGGTCCCTGGAGTGGGACTTGAACGCACAAAGCTTCTGCCTCAGAGACAAGTGTGCTACTAATGAACTGACACAACCATATTCCTGTGTTTGCCTGCATCTATTTTTAATTTCAGCACATTTGTAATGACTATGTTTCAACTCAGACTCATAGTAATGTTTCTAAGTATTATACATTTTCATACCCACAATCTGGATGTCAATGACCACGTCATCCACCAGGGTGTCTATCTGGGCTGTCAGCTTGTACTTTCCTGAATCCCCTCTCTCCAGCTTCCTGATGAATAAGATTGTGTCCCTGGGGCTATTCCGGATATTGATACGGGCTGTGTCCACTGGCTGCTCATCCTTTGTCCAGGTTATGGAAGGTTGAGGGTTGCCCTGAGAACATTGGAGAAGAAATTTTCTTTTAGTAAGGGAAGTGAGGAAAGCTGTGGCTGTTGTGAATGGAGTGGTCACTGTGCTCACTCAGGTTGTCTTGTAAAGGTGTTGTGTTCATAGCATTGTCATCACCAGCCACATGAAAACTGAGGAGTCTCTCTTCAGGAATAAGATCAGGTGTATAGAGAGCTGCTGGGCACAGCAAACCTCAGGAGAGGTCTGAGGTTTAAAACTGGCAGCAATGTCAGAATTGACAGAACGCAGAAAACAAACATTGAGGGAATTTGAAAAAGCAACGAGTAAACATAGAGGAGGAAGTTGTCATAAGGTGGGTCAGTGAGGGTAAGTTACAGATAAATATTTTATTTAATCTACCTTTAACTTAGTCATAGAGTCATAGTCATAGAGTTTTACAGTACAGAAAGAGACCCTTTGGCCCATCGTGTCTGTGCCAGTCATCAAGCACCTATCTATTCTGATAAAAACAAAAAGCTAAAAGCTATGAGGGCTCGAAACGTTGACTGATTTCTTCTCCGCCGATGCTGCCAGACTTGCTGAGTTTTTCCAGGTAATTCTGTTTTTATCCTATCTATTCTGATCCCATTTTCCAGCACTTGGCCCATAGCCCTGTGTGCTATGGTGTTTCACGTGTTCATCTAAATACTTCTTAAGTGTTGTGAGGGTTCCCAATTCTACCCCCCTTTCAGGCAGTGTGTTCCAGATACCCCCCACCCTCTGGGTGAAAAAAAATCCCTCAAATCCCCTCTAAACCTCCTGCCCCTTACCTTAAATCTAGGCCCCCTGGTTATTGAACCCTCCACTAAGGGGAAAAGTTTCTTCCTATCTACCCTATCTATGCCCCTCATAATTTTGTATGCCTCTATCCAGTCCCCCTCAACCTTCTCTGCTCTAAGGAAAACAACTCCAGCCTATCCAATCTCTCTTCACAGCTGAAACGCTCCAGCCCAGGCAACATCCTGGTGAATCTTCTCTGCACCTCTTCTAGTGCAATCACATCCTTCCTATAGTGTGGCGACCAGAACTGCACACAGTACTCCAGTTGTGGCCTGACTAACACTTTAGACAGCTCCAACATAGCCTCCCTGCTCTTATACTCTATGCCTCGGTTAATAAAGGCAAGTATCCTATATGCCTTCTTAACCACCTTATCTACCTGTCCTGCTGCCTTCAAAGATCTATGGACATGCACACCAAGGTCCCTCTGATCCTCTGTACTTCCTAGAGTCCTACCATTCATCGTGAGTTCCCTTGCCTTGTTAGTCCTCCCAAAATGCATCACCTCACAATTTTCAGGATGAAATTCCATTTGCCACTGCTCTGCCCATCTTACCAGCCCATCCATATCATCCTGTAGTCTAAGGCTTTCCTCCTCGCTATTTACCACACCACCAATTTTCGTGTCATCTGCAAACTTATTGATCATATCTCCTACATATCTAGATCATTAATGCCCTGGATCCCATGGGCTCTTACCTTCTTGACCAGTCTCCCATGTGGGACCTTGTCAAAAGCCTTCTTGAAATCCATGCAGTTCAAGTACATCAACTGCACTGCCCTTAGCCACACACCTAGTTACCTCCTCAAAAAATTCAATCAAATTTGTTAGACATGATCTCCCCCTGACAAAGCCATGCTGACTATCCCTGATTATTCCCTGCCTCTCCAAGTGGAGATTAATCCTGACTCTCAGAATTTTTTTCCATAAGTTTCCCTACCACTGATGTTAGACTCACTGGCCTATAGTTCCCTGGTTTATCTCTACCGCCCTTCTTGAATAACAGTACCACATTCGCTGTCCTCCAGTCCTCTGGCACCTCTCCTTTGGCCATAGAGGATTTGAAAATTAATGTCAGGGCCCCTGCAATCTCCTCCCTTGCCTCCCATAGCAGATTGGGATACATCTTATCTGGGCCTGGGGATTTATCCACTTTTAAGCCTGCTAAAACCGTTAATACCTCCTCCCTCTCAATGCTAATTTGTTCAAGTATATCACAGTCTCCCTCCCTGATTTCTATACCTACATCGTCCTTCTCTATATTGAATACAGATGCAAAGTACTCATTTAAAACCTCACCAAGTATTCCGGCTCCTCACACAGATTGCCACTTTGGTCCCTAATGGGCCCTACTCTTTCCCTTGTTATCCTCTTGCCCCTAATATACTTATAAAACGCCTTTGGATTTTCCTTTATTTTACCCACCAGTGTTTTTTCATGTCCCCTCTTCACTCTCCTAATTTCTTTTCTAAGTTTTGAGCCCTTGGTATCTACCATAAGTTTCCCTTTTTTTCCTTATCCAATCCTATACATTCCTTGACATCCAGGGTTCTCTGGACTTGTTGGTCCTACCCTTCACCTTTACGGGAACATGTTGGCCCTGAACTCTCACTATTTCCTTTTTGAATGACTCCCACTACTCTGATGTAGACTTTCCTACAAGTAGCTGCTCCCAGTCCACTTTGGCCAGACCCTGTCTTATCATATTGAAATCAGCCTTCTCCCAATTCAGAACCTTTATTTCCAGTCCATCTGTGTCCTTTTCCGTAACTACCTTAAATCTTACTGAGTCATGGTCACTATCATTGAAATGCTCCCCGACTGACACTTCTACCACTTGCCCGGCTTTGTTCCCTAAAACTAGGTTCAGCACCTTGTCTTGTAGGACTTTCTATGTGATGGCTTAAAAAGCTCTCCTGGATAAATTTTAAGAATTTCTCCCCCTCGAAGCCTTTCACACTTTGTCTATCCCAGTTAATATTGGGGAAGTTGAAATCCCTTACTATTATTACCCTATTATTTTTATACTGCTCTGAGATTTGCCTACATATCTGCCCTTCTAACTCTCCCTGGCTGTTTGGGGGGGGGTCTATAATACACTCCCAGCAATATGATTTCCCCATTTTTATTTTTAAGTTCTACCCATATGGCCTCATTTAAGGATCCTTCTAAGATTTCATCCCTCCTTATTGCAGTAATTGATTCCTTGATCAATATTGCAACACCACCTCCTCTTTTACACCCCACATCCTCCACCGTCTCGCCTGAAGATTCTATGCCCTGGAATATTGAGCTGCCAGTCCTGCCCCTCCCTCATCCATGTCTCCGTGATAGCAATGATATCACATCCCATATGTTAATCAAAACCCTCAACTCATCTGCCTTGCTCACAAGGCTCCTTGCAATAAAATAAATGCCATCCAGCCTTGCCATGCTCCCTTGTGCCTTAACTTGACTATATATGCTCTGCCTTCCAGACTGACTTGCCTTCCATTTAAACTAGATCAAGTATTTGAGTCACAAGTTTATTTTTGGTAGCTTCAGCTGCTTGTGTAATCTATAGAGGCAACACAGGACACCTCAGTCCTGTCAAATACACATCTTGTGCCACACTTTCCATGTCCTGGACAATCACATGCGCGGGAAGTGTTGTCAACTTGAGTAGCTGAAGCTCTGGGTTTCAGCACTTGAGCAGCAGCCAATGTCACTGTAGCACATCTGTGAGGGTGAGAGCTACATGGATAGCACGTTTCTGGAGGTGGTCACTCTGCAGCTTAAAGGCATGCACACAAAGAGGAAATGGATGACTTCCAGACAGTCAAGGAAGGTTAGTGAGGGAGTGCATTTCATTCTCTAACTGGCATTCAGTTCTGAGTGCTGGTGAGGATGATGGATCCCCTGGGAGTGCAGCCACAGCCAAGTCCGCAGCAGTTAGAAGAGTGAGAGGTGACTTAGTTTAAACCTTTAAAGATCCCTGAGGGGTCTTGACAGGGGGGATGTGGAGAGGATGTTTCCTCTTGTGGAAGAATCTAGAACTAGGGGTCGATGTTTAAAAATAAGGGTTTGCCCATTTAAGACAGAGATGAGGAGAAACTTTTTCTCTCAGAAGGTAGTGAATCTTTGGAACTCTCTTCCTCAAAAGGCGGTGGAAGCAGAGCCTTTGAATATTTTTAAGGCGGTGCTAGATAGATTCTTGATTAACAAGGGAGTGAAAGGTTATCGGGGGTAGGCAGGAATGTGGGGTTGAGGTTACAATCAGATCAGTCATGATTGTATTGAATGGTGGAGCAGGCTCGAGGGGCTAAGTGGCCTACTCCTGCTCCTAATTCGTATGTTTGTATGTTCCTATGTTCACTCCAGCTGGCTCAGCAATACAGGGGAACAGGAGGAAAATTGGGAAAGCAATGATGATAGGAGATTTGATAGCTAACAGACAAGCGTTTCTGCGACTGCAGAAGTGACTCCAGGGTGGTATGTTCCCTCTCCCCAGTGTCAGTGCCCAGCATAGCATTGAATTGATATGGAATATTCTGAAGGGAGAGGGTGAAAAGCAAGAGATCATGGTCCATTTTGGTGCCATGGGTTGAAAGAGGAATGCGGTTTTGCAGGTAGATTTTAGGGAGCTAGGAAAGAAATTAAAAATCAGAGATAGCAATTTCTGGATTACACCCATCGCCATACGCCGGGAGATGAATGTGAAGTTGCAGAGATGGTGCAGGTGCAGAAAGGGCTATAGATTCCTGGGGCATTGGGACCAGTCTTGGGAGAGGTGGGGCCTGTACAAGCCAGATGGGTTGCAGCACAGCAGGTACAGGGCCATTTTCGAGGTGGAAGGTTTGTCAATGCTGTTGGAGAGGGTTTACATGAGCTCAGCAGGAGAATTGGAGCCTGAGCACAGATTCAGAAAGAAGAGAAGCAAAGCTGCAAATGGAAGGCAGGAAATTAGTAAGCAAGTATGGAAGGCAGAGAAAACAAAGGCTAGAAAATAAACAACAAAGGAGCTGTTCAGTGATGAATGGTATATACTTCAATGCAAGGAGTCTAGTGAATAAGACAGATAGGTCAGGATTTTCCCATTGGCAAGCAGGGGGCGTGGCCCGCTCGCTGACGTGTAAAATGACGTGCAGTGACGTCGGGCGGAGCTCCCGATGTCACCGCGTCCCATTTAAATTTTCACGAATGTGGGGGCACAGCAAAATCAGCTGCGCGCCCGCCGACCTGTCAATGGCCAATTGAGGCCATTGACAGAGCCATTCAGCTAATTAATGGACCTGCCCGTCCAACCTTAAGGTTGGCAGGCAGGCCAGGAGCCCCGGCGGGAGTTAGAAAAAGCATGAAACCTCATTCACAGGCGGGATAAGGTTTCATGTAGGTTTGAAAAAATTTTATTAAAGTTTTTTAAAAAAATTTTGGGAATGTCCCAACTCACGTGACAGTGTCACATGAGGGGACATGTCAGGATTTTTTTTCTATTTTTAATATTTGTGACAGAACAGCCGATCTCTCTGAGGCAGCACCTAGCCTCAGGGAGATGAGTGCGCTCTTTTGTGCGCATGCTCTCGGGTTTAGGAATACCACCATCCCCCACCCCCCACCTCCCCGCCCGCACAGGGAGCGCATAGGCCCGCCCATGTAAAATGGCGCCGCACCCCTGATCGGGGGCGCCGATTGGAAGCACGCCTGTGCGTGCCCGCAATTCAACTTTGTCCCCAGCGGGGGGAGTATCCTGCCCATAAGCAGAGGGCACAGTTAGACACTTGGCAGTTTGGTATCACAGCTCTTACTGAAATATAAATTAAAAAAGGACAGGGATTAGGCTGGCCATAGAAAAGGACAGAGAATAATCCAGAGCAGGGATAATTAATTGGGGGAAAGCCAACTTCAATGGGATGAGAATGTATCTGAGTTGAGTGAGTTGGAATCAAATGTTGGCAGAAAAAACAGTGGCTGATCAATGGGCCACCTTCAAAGAAAAGTATTGCAGGAAATGTCAAGGTATATTCCCTTGAAGGGGAAAGGTAGGACAAATAAATCCAGAATGCCCTGGATGACACAAGAGATAGAGATGAAGATGAAAAGGAAGAAGTGCGGGTATGATAGATGTCAGGTAGAAAATACAATGGAGAATCAGGCTCAATATAGAAGGACCAGAGAGGAAGTGAAAAAAACTAATAAGAAAAGCAAGGAGAAAGCATGAAAAGAGGCTGGCAGCGAATATGAAAGGGAGTCCCAAGGTTTCTATATATATATATAAGCCTATAAATAATAAAAGGGTGGTAAAAGAAAGAATAGGGCTGATTCGGGATAAAAAAAAGAGTTGCATGTGGAGGCAGGAGAAATAGCGGAGGTATTAAATGAGTACTTTGCATCTGTTTTTACAAAGGAAGAAGATGCTACCCAGGCCGAGGTGAGAGATGAGATAACTGGTACACTGGAAGAATTTACAATTGAGAAGGAGGAGGTTTTAGAAAGGCCATCGACTTAAAATCGATAAGGCACCAGGACCGGATGTGATGCATCCAAGGGTACTGAGGGAAGTGAGAGTGGAAATTGCTAGACACTAGTGATAATTTTCTAGACAAAGGGGAGGTGCAAGAAGACTGGATAATTGTGAATATTGCATCCTTGTTCAAAAAAGGGGTGCAAGAATAAAGCCAACAACTACAGACCATAGGTTTGATTTCAGTATAGGGAAACATCTGGAAACTATAGTTCGGGATAAAATCCATAATCACTTAGACAAGTGCAGGATAAAAGGGAAAGTAGACACGTGGATGAGAAATTGGCTGAGGGACAGGAAACAGAGAGTAGTGATAAATGGTTGCTTTTCTAATTGGAGGAAGGTTTGTAGTGGAGTTCCTCAGGGGTCAGTGTTGAGAACCTTGCTCTTCCTGATATTATATTAATGGCCTACATTGTAGCGTTCAGGGCATGATTTCAAAATTTGCAGATGACACGAAGATTGGAAGCATTGTCATTTGTGATGAGAATAGTCTTGAACTTCAAAAGGACATAGACATATTGGTGGATTGGGCAGACAAATGACAGATGAAGTTCAATGCAGGGAAGTGTGAGGTGATTAATTTTGGCAGGAAGAATGTGGAGAGATGGTATAAAATAAAGGGAGAAACTCTGAAGGAGGTGCAGGAACAGAGGGATATTGGTGTATATGTACATAAGTCATTGAAGATGGCAGGGTATGTTGAGAGAGCAGTTAATAAAGCATATTGTATATTAGGCTTTATTAATAAGGGCATTGAGTACAAGAGTAAGGAGATCATGTTGAACTTGTATAAGACACTAGTTAGGCCTCATCTGGAGAACTGCATCCGGTTCTGGGCACCAGACTTGAGGAAGGATGTGAAGGCATTGGAGAGAGTACAGAGGAGATTCACAAGAATGATTCCAGGGATAAAGAACTGTAGCTATGAGGGTAGATTGGAGAGGTTGGGACTCTTTTCCTTGGAGAAAAGAAGGCTGAGAGGAGACTTGATTGAGGTATTCAAGATCCTGAGGGGTATGGACAGGGTAAATAGTGAGAAATTGTTCACACTCAAAGGAGCAACAGGAACCGCAGGGCATAGATTCAAAATAATTGCCGAAAAGAGTAAATGTGATGTAAGGAAATATTTTTTCTCCCAGAGGGTGGTTGGAGTCTGGAACGAACTTCCTGAGAGGGTGGTGGAGGCAAATTTGATCGAGGTATTCAAGAGGGAATAGATTCTGTCATGAAACTATTAATGTATAATTTTATTGGAATTTATTTTTTTAAAAATAGAAGTTTAGTCTGTGGGCATGTCTGTGTGTCTTAATTGGATTAAAGCCAGCTAGTCTGGATGCTTTGATGTATAGTAGTTTTGAGGTGTAAACAGAGGTAGAGGTACATTTGCATTTTGTTGAATAGAGCATCCAAAGGCTGGGGGTGAAATCTTGCACCTAGCTAGGAGACACCAAGCAATGTTTATATT
Organism: Cetorhinus maximus; assembly: GCF_964194155.1. Classification (NCBI taxonomy): domain Eukaryota; kingdom Metazoa; phylum Chordata; class Chondrichthyes; order Lamniformes; family Cetorhinidae; genus Cetorhinus; species Cetorhinus maximus. Next base: position 56,371,164 of record NC_135886.1, read on the forward strand.
ATTTATTATTAATAAATACTAATAAAATTGGTACTATAAAAGGAGTTCAAATGGCCTGGTGATACAATGAGAATTTACATTCATAGAGAAGTGTTGGGTATAACAGAAGGGAGTTCGTGTGTGCAAGAGGGAGGCATGTAAGATCAAAGCGTGTAAGCCTACAACTGTCTGCAAAGGAACCAAATTGAAAGGAGCCTCATTTTGAATTTGTAAGGTGAAAATGCTTTGCCTGGTGTCTGGTGATTGGTTATTGTTGCCTTAATGGAGATTAATTTGAGAATTTGCTAAAAGTTACGATAGTAGTAATTTGTAGCCATGTGTTTAATTTGATTTAAATTAATAAATGTCCCATTTATTTGATACAAAAACCTCTGGAGAACTGGTGATCTTATTCCTGAATTTAGAACTGCAACACAAAACATACCAATTGAAAATATAGGTTATGACAGTTGTTTAAAGTTTCCCTCTGGGATTTTAAATAACTCAGCCTTTACCAACTGCTGGGTCATAACACTTCCTCCTGCACTGTTAAGATTCTGTGATTCTGTGGATGGAAGCTCAACATTTTGGGTTATGGGGTCTTCAGACAGGATACAGAGGGGCTAAAAAAGTAGGGCGTGGGTCGCAATATTGGACAAAGAAACAATCTCAGCTGTGCGGAGGGATAGTATCCCACATGGAACATCAAATGAGGCCATATGGGTTGAACTGAGGAACAGAAAAGGGGCAACCACACTGCTGGGATTGTTCTATACACCCCACCGTACCCTGCGCCACCGCAACCGCCCCCCCCCCCCCGCCCCCCCCAAAACAGTCAGAGAGAGATAGAGGAGAAAATGTGTATGCAAATTGCTGAGAAATGTAGAAACAACAGGGACAGTGATGGTTGGGGATTTTACTTCCCCTAATATTGACTGGGATAGATTCAGTGTAAATAGTGCAGAGGATACAGAATTCCTAAATACCTTCAGGGAACTTTTTTTTTGGCCAGTGCATAGTAATCACAACGAAAGGATGGTCAGTTCTGGAGTTAGTTTTAGGAAATGAATCTAGGCAGGTGGAAAGGATATCATTGGGAGAGCAAGAGTGGTCTGGAAACAGCTACTTGAAGGTAAATCAGCATCAGAGCAGTGAGAGGTATTCAAAGAGGAGCTTAAAGAGGGTCCAGAACAAATATGTTCCCACAAAGAAAAGGGATGAGACTCTCAACTCTAGACCTCCCAGATGTGAAGCACATACAGATTAGGATAAGACAAAAAAGGAAGTTTATGTCAGACGCCAAGAACTTGCTACTGAAGTAAGCCAAGAGAGAAGTGCAGGATGAACTTAAAATAAGAAATTAGGAAAGCAGAGAGAGGTCATGATAAAATATTGGCAGGTAAAACCAAAGATGTTTTAAAGAACATAAAGAACAAAAGGATAGCTAAGGAAAGAGTAGAGCCAAATAGAGACTAAAAAGCCATGGTTTGCCTGAGCAGCAGTGATCCCTCTACTCCAATATGCTTTAGAGACCTGGACAACCTACAGCATTGGTCTGCACTGGGAGTGCTGCTTTGGGCTGCATTAGAGTGCTTCAGTTGGAGTTTGGTGGGAGAGGGAATTCGGTGAAGGGGGAAGAAGGGATCCTTTCATTTTCTACCTTTCCTCAGTAAGGAAAGCGGCGGCCTTGGTAAGTAGGACCTAGTGAGCATTTCTTCTGTTCTTAATATTCTCTAAACTAGAGGAAGTAAAAGTAAAGGGAGTCATTTAAGGGTAAGTCATGGCAGGGCAGCTCGGCTAAGTGGAATGCTCCTCCCGTGTGATGTGGGAAATTAGGGATGCTTCCAGTTTCCAGGACAACCATGTGTGCAGGAAGTGTCTCCAGCTGCAACTACCTGAAATCCGTGTATTGGAGCTGGTGCAGTGGCTGGTGTCACTGTGGATAATCCGCAAGGATGAGACCTTCGTGGATAGCACGTACAGTGAGGTGGTCACACCACAGGTAAAGAGTGCACAGGCAGAAAGGGAACAGGTGACTGCCAAACAGAGTAAAAGCACTAGGCAGGTAGTGCAGGGGTCCCCTGTGTCCATCTCCCTCTCTAACAGATTTTCCATTTTGGGTACTGCTGGGGAGATGGTTTCTCAGGGGAATGCAGCAAGAGACAAGTCCGTGGCACCTTGAGTGGCTCACCCACACGGTGGAGGATGGGGGGGATGTGGGGAAAAGTGGGACAGCAATTGTGATAAATAAGGGATTCCATTGTAAGGGGAACAGACAGGCATTTCTACGGCTGCAGACATGACACCAGGATGGTATGTTGCCTCCCTGGTGCCAAGGTCAAAGTTGTCACTGAGCGGCTGCAGGAGATCCTGAAAGGAGAGGGTGAACAGCCAGAGGCTGTGGTCCATATCGGTGCCAATGACATAGGTAAAAAGAGGGGCGAGGTCCTGAAAGCAGAATATAGGGAGCTAGGAAATAAATTAAAAAGCAGAACCTCAAAGATAGTAACCTCAGGATCACTCCCAGTGCTACGTTCTAGCGAGACCAGGAATAGGAGAATAGACCGGTGAATGCGTGGCTGGAGAGATGGCGTGGGAGGGAGGGATTTATACTCCTGAGGCATTGGGACAGATTCTGGGGAAATGAGACCTGTACAAGCTGTAGCTGTACAAGGTTGCACCCCAGCAGGACTGGGACCAATATCCTCACAGGGGTATTTGCTGGTACTGGGGGGAAGGGTTTAAACTAGACAGGCAGGGGGATGGGAACGTGAGCAGGGAGACACAAGAGAGGGAAATAAAGATAGGAATGAAAGGCAGACAAGTGAAAAGCAAAATTGGAAGGCAGAGGAAACAAGGGCTGGCAGCAAATAGGACCATAATACAAAAAAAAGACAAATCTAAAGCCACTATATCTGAATGCATGGAGCATTTGCAATAAGATAGATGAATCAACAGCGCAAATGCATGTAAATGGGTATGATATGATTGTGATTATGGAGACATTGCTATAGGGTGACCAAGGCTGGGAACTGAATATCTAAGGGTACTCGATAGTTAGGAAGGGCAGGCAAAAAGGAAAAGGAGATGGCGTGGTGATGTTAGTTAGGGATAAAATCAGTGTGATAGTGAGAGAGGATATTGGTTCAGAAAATCTAGGTGTAGAATCAGTCTGGGTGGAGCTAAGAAGCAACAAGAGGTGGATAACATTAGTGGGAGTTGTCTATAAGTCTCCAAACAGGAGTAATAAGTTAGGGGATGGCATTAAACAGAAAATTAGAGATTCATGTAACAAGGGTGCTGCAGTAATCATGGGTGACTTTAATCTACATATAGACTGGGTAAACCAAATTTGCAATAAGACTGTGACGGGTGAACTCCTGGCGTGTGTACGAGGTGGTTTTTAAGACCAGCATGTCGAGGAACCGACTAGGGAAAAAGTTATTTTAGGTTTCGTATTGTGCAATGAGAAGGGGTTAATTAATAACCTTGTTGTGCGGGGTCCTTTAGGGAACAGTGACCATAACATGATAGAATTCAACATTAGGATGGAAAGTGAAGTAGTCCGATCCGAAACTAGGGTCCTAAATCTAAACAAAGGAAACCATGGAGGTAAGAGGTGTGAGTTGGCTAAGATAGATTGGGGAACTTCATTAAAAGGCATGACGGTAGATAGACAATGGCCAAAGTTTAAGGAACGAATGTATGCATTGCAACAGTTATACATTCTTTTCTGGCGAAAAAGACAACAGAAAAAGTGGCCCAACCATGGCTAACAAAAGAAATTAAGGATAGTATTAGATCCAAAGAGGAGTCATATAATATTGCTAGAAAAAGTAACAAGCCTGAAGATTGGGAACAGTTTATAATTCAGTAAAGGAGGACCAAGAGATTGAGTAAGAGGGGAAAAATAGAGTGTGAGAGTAAACTTGGAAGGAACATAAAAGAGGACTGTAATAGCTTCCATAAGTATGTAAAAAGAAAAAGATTAGTGAAGACAAATGTAGGTCCCTTACATTCTGAAATGGGAGAATTTATAATGGAGAACAAGGAAATGGCAGAGCAATTAAACAATTACTTAAACAAAAACAAAAATAGCTTGAAAAACTCAGCAGGTCTGACAGCATATGCGGCGAGGAATAGTTAACGTTTCGAGTCCATATGACTCTTCATCAGACCCAAACAATTACTTTAGTTCTGTCTTCACGGAGGAAGATACAAATAACTTCCTAGAAATACTGGGGAACTAAGGATCTAGTGAGAAGGAGGAATTGAAGGAAATTAGTTTTACTAAAACAATAGTGCTGGAGAAATTAATGGGACTGAAAGCCGATAAATCCCCAGGGCGCAATAATCCACATCACAAAATATTAAAGGAGGCGGCCATGGAAATAATGGATGCGTTGCGTCTCATCTTCCAAAATTCTGTAGATTCTGAAACAGATTGGAGGAAAGCAAATGTAACCCCACTTTTAAAAAAGGAGGGAGGGAGAGAACAGGGAATTACAGACCAGTTAGCCTAACATCAGTCCTAGGGAAATTGCTAGAGTCTATTATAAAGGATGTGATAACAGGACACTTAGAAAATATCAATGGGGATTAGACAAAGTCAGCATGGATTATTAAAGGGAAATCATTTTTGACAAACCAACTGGAGTTTTTTGAGGATGTAACTATCAAAATAGACGTCATGTATTTGGATTTTTAGAAAGCTTTTGATAATGTCCCACATAAGAGGTTAGTGTGTAAAATTAAAACACAAAGGATTGGGGTGATATATTATAATATATATATGGATTGAGAATTGGTGAGCAGACAGGAAATAGAGTAGGAATAAACTGGTCTTTTTCAGATAGGCAGGCGTTGCCTAGTGGTGTGCCACAGGGATCAGTGCTTGGACCCCAGCTATTCAAAATATATATCAATGATTTGGATGAGGGAACCAAATGTATTATTTCCAAATTTACTGACGACACGAAACATGGTGGAATGTGAGCAATGAGGAGGGTGTTGGGAGGTTTCAAGGCGATTTAGACAGGTTGAGTGAGTGGGCAAATGCATGGCAGATGCAGTATAACATGGATAAGTGTGAAGTTATCCACTTTGGTAGAAAAAACAGGATGGCAGGGTTTTACTTAAATAGTGATAGATTGGGGAAATGTTGATGTACAAAGGGATCTGGGTGTCCTTGTACACTAATCACTGAAAGCAAGCATGCAGGTGCAGCAAGCAGTTAAGAAGGTAAATGGTACGTTGGCCTTCATTGCGAGAGGACTTGAGTACAGGAGCAAGGATGTCTTACTGCAGCTATACAGGGCCTTGGTGAGATCACACCTGGAGTATTGTGTGCAATTTTAGTCTTCTTACCTAAGAAAGGATATACTTGCCACAGAGGGAGTGCAGCGAAGGTTCACCAGACTGATTCCTGGGATAGAAGGATTATTGTATGAGGAGACATTGGGCTGACTAGTGGTGTTTAGAAGAATGAGGGGGGATCTCATTGGAACATTTAGGCCTGAGTTTTACCCTTGGTGGTGGGCACGATTGGCGGGCCTGCGACTGGTCGGGAAATGGATCACCTCCCGTGACTGGCCCCCAACCGCGATTTCATGCTGGATGGCCAATTAAGGCCCGCCCAGCATGAACCGCGTCCTTCCAGTGGTCAGGAAGGTGCGGTTGGGGCAGGGGCCTGTTGGCTGCCGGGTCCAATGGTGACCCAGCGGGCGGTTTAAAAACGGCACAGGCAGCTCCTTGAAGGCTGCCGGGGAAGAAATTATTTACAGTCTTGTGAACACTGAAGTTCTGGCATCAAGTGCAGCTGGACATGGCAGGCGGGAGGATAGGTCGGGTGGGTACTTGACCCCTCGGTTTTTGGATGAGTGCCTCGCGGTCCTCCTCGAGGGGGTGGCTACCAGGAGGGAGCACCAGGGTCAGCAGGCTGTCTCCAATGCCGGTGCCAGTGAGGGGGGAGCACTAAGAAGTAGCACTTGCAAAAGTAAGTTTAAGGCACCATGAGCACAAGAGGGACTGGTCACAGGTGACCTTCCGTTGTGAAATGTTTTGTTTATGTTTACTGGTCTGGGAATTAAGACCAGAGAAGGTGATGTTAATTTTTTGGATTGTCAGAATTAGATAAATTTTGTTTTTGTTGTAATGGCCTGAGTATGTTTCCCAGCTTTGTATTTCTTGGTGCAGGGTACGCCAGTATGTAATGCTGGAACTGAGTGGCTCTAAGCTTTATTGCACTGACCGGACTTTGGTTTCAAATGAAAGGGTCATTTCAGACACCCGGGATGGAGGTGGCAGCCCTGCCATGAGGCGGAAGCAGATCTTTGACAGCCTAGCTGAAGGAGCGTTGGATCAAAGCATCCCTGGTGTTCCTGCCTCCCTGGAGGTTATCAAGGTCTGCCTCCATGCCCTCAGTGTTCTCACCGTGCTCACCTTCTGACTCACTACTGGATTCATCCTCTGGAGGTGGAGTTGCTTTAAAATCCTCTCCCTCCAGTGGGTTCCCCCTTGACAGTGCCAGGTTGTGGAGAGCGCAGCATGCAACCACTATCAGTGACACCACTCTCGGGGGTATTGTAGTGCTCCCCCTGAATGATCCAGGCATTGCCTCTGTTCTATGTTCAGCACCTGGCACCTAGGAGTGCCTCAGGATATAAAGATCATGGGAGCTGCCAGGGTACCTTGCACAGACTTACAGAATCTGTATCCTGTGGTCACACACACTATCTGAACATTCGTAGAGTGGAATCCATTCTTGTTGACGTAGGCAGTCGACTCACCCACTGGCACCTTGATGGCCACAAGTGTGCAGTTGATGGCACTCTGGACGCGGGGGAACCCAGCAATCACTGCAAAGCCTCTGGCTCGCTCAGCCTGGCTGGCCTCGTCCATACGGAAAGGAATAAATGTCATTACCCACCTGAACAGAGCTTCTGTCACCAGCTTGACGCAACTGTGCACAGCTTATTGGGAGACTTCACACAGATCCCTCACTGATCCCTGGAAAGAGCCGGAGGCATAGAAGTTGAGGGTGACTGTGACCCTCAGAGCCACTGGCATGGGGTGTCCACCCACACAGTCGGAGTTGATCTCAGGCCCAATCGTCTGACAAATGGAGGCCATGCTCTCCCTGGAGAGGCAGAGCCTCCTTCGGCATTGCACCTCGGACATATTGAGGTAGTTTCTTCGCCACCTGTAAACCCTGGCGTCAAGATGGTGGTGTCTTCTGCGGCCCCAAAAGCCTTAGACTTCCTGCTGGCCCTGCGCCCCTTGTGCCTGCGCCTCTCCTCCCACAGGTCCCTTCCCTCAAAGCTGAATAGGGACACCTGGCCTCCTCTCCCTTCTGCCCCTCTCTTCCTCCTCAGAGGAGGTGCCTCCAGCGGAGACCACAATCCCCATTCCCAGGGTAAGGGAAGGCTGTCTGATACCTGAAAGGGTCCACAAGGTCTGAATCCTCCGGGGGCCTTGGAGACACAAAGGAGTCCTGAAATGAAGCCGGGAAATGCTAAGACTGATGCTCAGAACAGAGATGAAGCTGCTAAGTTCAAATAAGCCACCAGCAGCAAACTATCTCCTAAACTCCTCACTACTCTCACTGGCAATGCTGCTGACCCTTTTTATCCAGCCCATGGATGAGGTTTTGCAAAATGTGGGCTGCCTGCCTGCCCGTTTTACCCATGCGACAAGCACAAAATCACACGGGCAACGTAAAATCAGGTTCAACTGGGTTTTTAATGGACTTAAGTGGCCTTTTAATTGATGGCGGGCGTGGCTCCGACACCCGCACACACCGACCTGAAGATTGCGCGCATGCAGGATGATGCTGGGATGCTCACCCGATGTCTTCTCACGCTATTTTACACCCGATCGAGGCGGGTGTGTGCCCACCCACAAGGCCGAAAATTCTGCCCATAAAATTCTGACAGGGCTGGACAGACTGGATACAGGGATGATGTTTCCTCTGGCTGGGGGTACAGAGCAAGGGGTCACAGTCTCAGAATACAGGGTAGGCAATTTAGGGCTGAAATTAGGAGAAACTTCTTCACTCAGAGGGTGGTGAACCTGTTGAATTCTCTACCACAGAAAGCTGTGGAAGCCAAGTCACTGAATATATTTAAGAAAGAAATAGATAGATTTCTGGACTCTAAAGGTGTCAAGGGGTATGGGGAGAGAGTGGGTGTATGGCGGTGAGATAGAGGATCAGTCATGATCATATTGAATGGTGGAGCAGGCTCAAAGGGCTGAATGACCTACTCCTGCTCCTATTTTCCATGTTTCTAAATGCCACCAGTGGTACCTTCACAAGATCCTCCAAAACCAGTGTCAAGAAAGATGATACAACAGCAGCATGGTCTCCCAAGCTATCATACCCAGCATCAAGGTGCTAATCACTCAAAACGAGCTCTGCTGGGTGGGACATGTCGCTCGTATCCCTGACACCAGATTCCCGAAGCAACTGCTCTGCTCAGAACTTTGTTAAGACAGGAGACTTCCAAAAAGTCAGCGGAAAAGCTATAGGGATGTCCTCAAAGCATCCCTGAAGAGGTCAAACATCCCTGCCAACTCACGGGGTCACTGGCTTGTGACCAACCAAAATGGAGAAGGTTCATTCAGGAATTTATCCTCACTGATATCTGGGTAATTCATGTTAGGGTAAAGGGTAAGGAGGAATTTCTAAAGTGTGTTCAGGAACTTCTTTGATCAGTGTGATCAGTTGATCCTTTCAAGGTGTGATGCTGGAGAATGAGGTGGGCCAAGTGGACCAAGCGTCTGCGAGTAAGAGTGACCACTGTATCGTAATGTTCCAATTAGTAATGGAGAAGAGCAAGGAACAGTCTAATGGAGAACATCTAAATTGGAAGAGGGTTAACTTCAATGGGACGAGAGAGGATCTAGCCAGGGTAAAATGGAACCGAAGACTGACAGAAAAAACTGTATCAGAACAATGGGTGATCTTCATGGAGGAGATATTTGAGATACATATTCGGAACATTCCCAAGGGTGAAAGGAAGGGAACCAAAGCCAGTGCTCTTTGATATGATGAAACAAGAGGGTGTATGATGCATGTCAGGTGAGTTCTTCAAGCAAGAATAAAGTCAAATACAATAAGTTGAGAGGGAAAATAAGACTGACCAAGGGAGAGATCAGTATTTGCTAAGCGAGAGGGTGCTGATAAAATGTCAGTCGAAGTAGAGATGGTAGAGGTAAGGCATTGGGTGAATATTGATCAACAGGATGTACAGAAAAGGCTGGCTTAGAGTAGATAAGTTGTCTGGTTTGGTCTGAACGGCTAGCATCCCAGGATTGCTGGGATGTGCTAAAGGAAGTGGGAGCTCAGGATGACCTATGTTTTATTAACGGCTCTCTCAAGCTGCCTGGCCACCTTCAATGATTTGTGCTCATATACACCCAGGTCTGTTTACTCCTGTGTCCTCTTTAGAATTATCTCTTTATTTCATATTGCCTTTCCTCGGTCTTCCTGCCAAAATGAACCTCTCGCGTTTCTCTGCAATAAATTTCATCTGCCATGTGTCCACCCGTTCCACCAGCCACTCCATGTCCTCTTGAAGTTTATCACTTAGCAAAGTGCAGGGAATCTTGGGCTTCGTGAATAGAGGTATTGAGTACAAAAGCAGGGAAGATATGCTGAACATTCATACAGCGCTAGTTATATCACAACTAGAGTATTGAGTCCAGTTCTGGTCACCACACTTCAGGAAGGATGTGAGGGTCCTTGAGAGGGTACAGGGGAGATTTACCAGAATGGTTCCAGGGATGAGGGATTTTAGCTACAAGGTTAGGTTGGAGAAGCTGGGGTTGTTCTCCTTGGAGCAAAGGAGACTGAGGGGAGGTCTGATAGAGGTGGACACGATAATGATAATGTATACCTTCAGATAAGGTAGACAGAGAAAAGCTGGTCTCATTAGCTGATTGTACAAGGGCTGTGGGAAAAAAATTTATGATTTTGGGCAGGACAGGGGGATGTGAGGAAGATCTTTCTTTATGTTGTACTTGCAGCCTGCAGTGAAAGTGGAGATAATAAATGATTTCAAAAGGAAATTGGATGGAACTTGAGGGAAATAAACTTAGGGGGTAATGGGGATAGAGTGAGGGAATGGGACTGACTGGATTGCTCCATGGGAGCCAGCATGGATATGATGGACTGAGTGGCCTCCTTCTGTGCCATAAAGACACTATGGCCAGAATTTTTTGCTCGGTGTGTGGGCGTGCACCCGACATGCTCGAATGTAAAATGATGCACGATGATGTCAGGTGAGCATCCCGATGCAACCGCGCACTCGCGCGATATTTCGGTTGGTGGGCAGCCAGGGGAGTCGGCAGCGCACCCGCTGACATTTAGGTGGCCTATTAAGGCCCTTAACTAATTCATTGAGTAGAATTTTTCACTGCCTGTTGGATACCGTTCGGTTGGCGGGTGGGCGAAAAGGCCAAGCGGCCTTTGCACTTTTGGTGGGATGAGGTTTCCACCAGTGACTAAAAAAAATTAAAAACTTTTTGCACTCCTCTTTAACATGTCCCTGCTCATGTGATAGAGTCACAGGAGGGGACATGTTTTCATTATCTTTCATTTCTTTATTTTGAGTGCTGAATACCTTCAGCCCCCGAGACAGCTCTGTGCACGCACACGCACGCATGCGTGAACTTCAGCGCTCACGCTCCTCCCGCCCCCACCCCGGCAGCGATGAGCACTGCAGCATGCGTTTCACGCTGGCTGGCTGTTAATTGGCCAGTGTGAAATCACAGTCAGTACCCAATCGTGGGTCGCGGTGGGCTTCCCGGCTGCTCCCGGGCACACCCGCCACGCCCACCGAATGAGGGCAAAATTCTGCCTTATGACTCTGATATGATTAAGGAGTTTGGAGATGATACAAAAATTGGTTGTGTGTTTGATAATGAGGAAGAAAGCTGGAGACTGCAGGGAGATAGCAATGGACAGATCAGGTGGGCAGAAAAGTGACAAATAGAATTCAATCTGGAGAAGTGTGAGGTAATGAATTTGGGGAGGGCAAACAAGGCAATGGAATACACAATGAATGGTGGGATACGGAGAAGTGTAGAGGAACAGAAGGGCCTTGGAATGCATGTCCACGGGTCCCTGAAGTTAACAGGACAGGTAGATAATCTGGTCAAGAAGGTTTTTGGGATATATTCCTTTATTGGCAAGCATAGATTATAAGAGCAGGGTGGTTATGCTGGAACTGCATAAAACACTAGTTAGACTGCAGTTAGTACAGTTCTGGTCACTCCATTACAGGAAGGATGTGATTGTATGAGAGAGGATTTAGAGGAAATTTGAGATGTTATCTGGAATGGTTAATGTTAGCAATGAGGAAAGATTGGATAGGCTGGGGTTGTTTTCTTTGGAACAGAGAAGGCTGAGGGGAGATTTAATCGAGGTGAATAAAATTGAGGGGCCCTGATAGAGTGGATAAGAAGGACTTATTTCCATTAGCAGAGAGGACAATAATACAGGTACATTGGCTTAAAGTAATTGGTAGAGGATTAGAGAGGAGTCAGGGAGTAATTTGTATCACCCAAAGGGTGGTGGAGGGCCTGGAACTCGCTGCCTGAAAGGGTGATAGAGGCAAAAGCCCCCACTGCATTTAAAGAAACAATTGGAAATGCACTGAGGTGCCGTAATTGTCAGGAAGATATAATAATTCTCATAATATTATTGGAATTTTTTTTAAAATAGAATAATAGTGGGATGTGTCTATATGTGTCTGTGTCTATATACGTGTGTGTGTAAGCCTTAATTGAATTAGAGGCAGCTAGTCTGGGTGTTTTGATGTAAGAAGAGAAGTTAGGTTTGAAATGTTAATTAGGTAAACATGGGGAAGTTTAGAAACATAGGTGTCAAGGGAACATTTACATTTCTAAATAAACCAGATAGATTGTTTTCAAAAGAGGGAGTGAAATGTGTCACCTCATCAGGTGTAGTTTAGAAACAGTTATTTTTCCCAAATATTACTGGTAAAACTTAGTGCTATGAGAGGTTTTTATTATCAGGAAGATAAAGTCCAAAGGCATAGTGAAACAATGGGTATTTGCATTCTAAGATGAAAATATGTATAAAGGAGAGAAGACGGTGTGTAAGGGAAGGCATTTTAAGATCTTACAAGTATGAAATCCTTCAGCATTTATGCCTCAAGCTGCTGTCTTCAAAGGACTGAAGTTAAGAAAACTCATTTTGCATTTGACTTGTTCAGGGTATCATGTTTCTTTGCCTGGATCTTTTAAGATCTATGTGCCTTACTGTTCCTTAATGAAAGTGTAACTGGGAGTTAGATTGATTAGGGGATTTACAAGTTATCATAATAATAATTTGTAGATCTATGTATGTATTTAAAAATCATTTCTCTTATTAATAAATGTTTAATATAGTTTTATAAAAAACCTATAAGACTTGGTCTTATTACTACTGAATTCAAGACACACATCTCGAAATTTATACAAACTGCAAAACAAGTTGTGGCAGTTGTTTCAAGTTTCCGTTTGGGATTTGAACAGCTCAGCATTTACCATCGGCTGTGCCAGAACAGTAACCTACAGAGTTACAGACCCAGAACTGGAAGGTGGGATTGGAATGGAGAGCTCTTTTTTGGTGTGCACATGGTAGGCTGAATGATCTCCTCCCATGTCACAATGCCCCCACCTCCCCAACCTGGATATTTGCAGGCGGGAAGGATACATAAAATAGGGCAGGTGGTGAGCCCACCATCTTCCTGTCCATCCCCGAACTGTCCTCCATAATACAGTGGATGGTTAAGGCATCAGCCAACCTGCCCGCCCTTAGGCTTATTGAGGCCCTTAACTAACCAACTAGTGGCCAGTTAAGGGCCTGTTTCCATCCCCGCCACAATGAAATGTGTGACTGAGAAAGGTGGAGTGAAGGGGGCCAGCTCGCTTCACTATCTCAAGTAAAAAGGCAGGAAGAAAGTTGGGGGGTTGTACTTTGGGGGTGCCCTGTTCCCAGTTGGGACACACGCCTAAGATGTTATTCCCCCTTTGCGACTCCCCCTCCCCCCCCAGCCTCTAAAACCAGACCCCCAAATACCACCCCCATTCCTAGGGTCCCCAATTCCTCCCCTCCAAGAAACCAAGAATCCCAGATTCAGCTCTAAGTCCGGTTACCATGGATCAGGGCTGCTTGTAGTACCAGCAGCAGTCACTACTGAGTTCTGGTGCTGCTGGGACTACAAAGTTGGCTGGCATCTCAAGGGAGGGTCTTCCTTTTCCTGAGGGGTGGGAGTCCCACAATTACCCCGTTAAGGCCACCCCCAGTATATTAACGCTGCAGGGCAGCGTTTTTACTTTTTTAAAGTCAGTCGGTTCGTGACCGACTTTACTGGGGTGGAGCAATACGCACCCCTCTATAAAGTTCTATGTTTCTGTGGTTGGCCCACTCTTTGACCTGCCCACCAAACTAGCCTACTCATTGGCACACCACATTGACTCACTCCTTGAGCCCCCCACACTGACCCACACTTTAACCACCCCTCAATATTGATCCATGCTTTGACTCCCCTATCATAACCCTCTCTTTGACTGCCCCAGTTGATCCACATTGACCCCTTCAGCACATTGACCTATTCTTTAAGTCCCCCACATGTTGACCCATTCTTTAACCTGCCTAAGTTGCCCCACTCTATAACACCCACATGTTGACCATATCCTTAACCACCATATTCATGTATTCTTTGAACCCCACCACATTGACCCACTCTTTCACTCCCCCATGCTGACCTGCACTTTGATCCTCCCAAGTTGACCCATTCTTTTACCTTCTTCATTTTTTTTACCCTCTTCATTTCAGTGCTAAATGGCTTACCCCTCAGGGATGCTTATTGCTGGCACTTGTGTGGTGTGAATGTTACTTGCCATTTATCAGCCCAAGCCTGAATGTTTTCCAGGTCTTGCTGTATGTTGGCATGGGCTGTTTCAGTGCCTGAGGAGTTGCAGATTATGACTGAACGTAATTCTGCTGCTTCTGACGACCCACAAAACCTCATGGATGCCCAGTTTTGAGCTGCTTGATTTGTTCTGAATCTCGACCTATTCTTTGACCCCCATATGGATCAGTTGTTTGAACCACATTGTTGCTCAACTCTTTCATCCCACAACCTTGTCCCACTCCTTGACCCTCCCCCCATGTTGACCCACTCTGTGAACTCCACCCACCCCCCCCATGCTGGCCACTCTTTGGTCCCCCTAATGCTGGCGCGCTCTTTGACCACCCCCCCACATCCCTGTCACGTGTTGGCCCATTACTGAGCTACTCTTTGCCCTCCGCACCCGCCCCCACCCATGCTGATCCACTCTTTGATGATCACATTGACCATCGTGTTTGTTTTGGTAAAAGGGTTTAATGGTAAAAATTAGAGTTAAAATTAAAAATTAATGGTGAACCATTTCCTTAAGGTTTCAGCTGCAATAATGTGAATCTGAGCAAAATTACTGCGGGTGTAACTTTACCTTTCATTGAGTTGAAGAACATAACAGTTTAAATGCCTTACTACCATAAACACACTCAACCCTGATACTGGAGGGCAGGCTACAGTTTGTTATGTTTCCACCTGCTCTATGGAGATGTGACAATAATGATTCATCTGCCAATCTGTAATATTTTATATATGTATAAAAATAATATCTATTCTCTCTGTTCCAATTACCCTCTCTGATCTTCCTGCAAACTGGGGATTCAAACATTTATGAATGCAAGCCACTATTCTTATCCTGTTCTCTTGGCAATTATTCACCTTACCACAGCAAGTGCCATGATCTTTTTCTACAAGTAGGGTGGGACGCAGGCCCCAAGTCTACCTCAGCCAGAATAGGGATGGAACCCCATGTGTTGGTGTTAATCTGATTCACATGCTAGCCATCTAGGCAGCTGAGCTAACTAGCCCCCTGGACCACTATTGCAATTTCAGATTTACCATAGCAGGTTTGGATAGAGAGAGAGAGCTGGGCAAATATACTGGAAAATAAAATAAGAAAATCTGATTACAGAATGTTAAAAATCCATGAATCTATTGGTATGAATTAGTTGAAAGTTTGTTTTTAATGAGAGGTATGTGTGCCAGACACGTTAGGACCCGTTCAGCTTCAATTTATAAGAAATTCAATATTGCATCTTTGTATATGGGACAGTTGGTCATTAAATAAAAGGAACACTTTTAAAACAATCTTTTATGCTAGCTTGCACATTAAAACAAAAGTAGAGTTGTTATACATGTTAAGGGTTTATGTGGATTTGCATCATAAACTCAGATTGAATACTTACAGAACTGGTAGGAATTTAGAATGAAAAAGATGGTGCTAAATATATTGTTACTTTCAACTGCTGATTCATTTGTTCTGTGTAAGCTTACTTTTTTTCCAAAGTAAATTAGCAGATTTAGCCTGAATTATATTGACTGCCTGTGTGGTATATCCACAGGTTTAGAGAGATCTGGATGGCATAGTGGGTAGACCATGTTATTTCCGATGTGGAAACTAGTGCCAAAAGGATTCAGTGTTCACCTCGGGTCCACTATTCCACATGCTTTGGCCATAAGGCCAAGTTCTAGTTCATAGGTAGCGTAGGTTTACTAATGTAAACTTGGTTTTGAAAAGATTATTAATGATACTACATCTTTGATCCAAGGGTTATTAAGACACATTGCCAACCTGAGCTGATGCTGACTATTACTCATCTGATGTCCATAAATCTGTGCAGGCCATGCTATGGAGTCAAAACAAGGGTTCATCACTTCCTAACCCTAGTTACTCACCTGGACAGGTATGGAGAGGTTTAATGTCTGCCCAACTTTCCTAATAAAGGTTTCCCTCAAGTTGCGAGGCAAACGGATTTTGGGAGCATCTGCGAAGAAAAAGAGCAAAGCACCAAATAGAAATTGAAACTCAGAATCTAAAAGGAAGTAAGGTTTGCATTTCAATCACAATTTTCATAACCTCAGAACATCCCAAAGCACCTTACAGCCAATTTGATACTTTTAAGTGTTGTCATTATTGTAATGTAGGAAACACGACAGCCAATTTTGCACAGCAAGCCCCCACAAACAAGAATGAACTAAATGACCAGATTATCTGGTTGAAGAATAAGTATTGGACAGGACACTGTGGAGAACCGCCCTGGGATCGTTTACATCCACATGAGAGGACAGACTGGGCCTCAGTTCGACATCTCATCCAAAAAAATGGCAGCTCCAACAGTGCAGTACTCCATCTGTTCTGTTGGCCTTGATTATTGCCAGAATAGGGATGGAACCCCATGTGTTGGTGTTAATCTGATTCACATGCTAACCATCTAGGCAGCTGAACTAACTTGTCCCCTGGGGCATGCAGATACACTTGTGAAACCGTAAAGTCTCATATGCCTAAGAGTATCCAATATATCCAGGGAATCAGCAGCAAAGAATAGTTATACTTGGCCAGAGTTCAGTTACAGGCGACAGGCATTCACTGTATAAACAGTCATTGATTGGTGCCAGTTACCTAGGAACATTAAAACAAGAGTAGCCATTTAGCATCTTGAGCCTGTTCCACCATTCAGTTAGATCAATATTGATCTGTATCTTAACTCTATCTACTTGCCTTGGCTCCGTAACCCTTTATTATCTTTGCCTAGAAAAGATACAGCATTCTCATATTTGAAATTTTCAATTGACCCCCAGTATGAACAGGCATTTAGTGGGAAGAGAGTTCCAGATTTTCACTTTCCTTTCTGGAAAATGTGCTCCCTGACATGGCCTCTGAAGGGCCTGGCTCTAACTTTAAGGTGCACTTGATCTGAGCTCCCTCACCAGAGGAAATATTTTCTCTCTACACACCCTATCAATACCATAAATCATCTTAAGCACATCAGTAAGATCCCTGCTTAAAGCTTCTTTACTTCAAGGAATGAGAGCCTGGCTGATACAACCAGCCCTCATTGCTTAACCCTTTTGCCCAGAAACATTCTGGTGAACCTGCACTACACCCCATCCAAGACCAACATATGCTAACTGAAGGGTGATGACCAGAACTGAATGGCATACTCTTGATGGGGTTTAGTCTGATCTTTATATAGCTGCAATATAACTTTGTATTCCAGCCTCCTTAAGATAAAGGCCAACAATCCGTTCGCCTTTTAAATTAATTGTTGTACTTGTTCAAGTCCCCAAGCTACAATATATCGGGTAGCAAACTAAGCATTAATATATTGACATACAAAACATCTGCCTGTAAATAGGATTAACATAGAATCGTATTTGTGTTTGAAGTTAAGCCAACTGTCTAAATATTTCTTTGAGCAGTCTAGTGTAATGGGAATGCTACTTAAGTAGAAATTCCAGAGAATAGGAATTAAAATTTCACTGTGGTAATTTGAATTCAGTTTGTTTTAAAAAATCTTCAAATTAAAAAGAATTGACAATGAAGCTATCAGAATGCTGTAAAAACTGGTTCAGCGAATATAAAGTGAAATACTCAAGATAATCTGAATTACTGGGTGGGTTATTGAATTGTGATGTACATTATAGAATAGCAAGTTAATTAATACATTGTAGCTTACTGAATGGCAATGTGATTTACTGATATGGATGGTAATGTGTGTCACAAAGTGGCAGTTTGTGGGTCACTGGGCGTAAACAGGTACATAACTGTAGACAGTTATGTCTATATAACTGACATGCAGTTCTACACTGAATACTTAATCTTTGATAGTCCAGATGTCTTCTGAGACAGCTGAGGTTACATGTTCTCCCTGACTCAGGAATTTGCCAAGGAATCTTTCTTTCATTCCAACACTTGTCACTATCAATCTGCTGGGAATGGGGAAATGTGACACCCTCCCAGTCCCCCTGCTCAGGAATGCTTTTAAGTCAAATGCTCTAATTCAATTGCTAGTTAACTCTTCACTTACCGATGGGCTGCTTGATTAGCACTAGCTCTGGAAAGACAGTAGTGCCAGTTCCACCATCACCGTGAACCGCTTTAACCTGAGCCTGAACCTTGTCACCTTCGGTCAGGTTTTTAATCACCATCACAGTTTTTGTGGTCACTTCCTTATTAATAGCAACCCAGGTTTCAGCTTAAAAAAAGAAATCAATACATCACCTCAGCTTTGTGTCAGGGACTTAGGATAGAAAGTAACATGCAGATACATTCGTATATATTCGTCTCATATATTCGCCTAAGAGTATCCAATATATCCAGGGAATCAGCAGCAAAGAATGGTTACACTCAGCCAGATGGGGTTTAGTCTGATCTTTATATAGCTGCAATATAACTTTGTATTCCAGCCTCCTTAAGATAAAGACCAATAATCCATTCGCCCTTTAAATTAATTGTTGTACTTGTTCACTAACTTAGTAGTTTTTGTGTTTGAACCCAAAAATCTCTCTCCATCTTTACAGTTCCTACTTTCTCACCATTTAAAAAAACACAACCATCTTTCTTAGGTGCAAAATAATGTCCTCACAATCCCCCATTGGATTCCATGTCTCCTTTCTGCTCTCCTTTACACTATTGACTGTGCCATCTAATTTAGTGCCATCAGCAAACATGAATACATGGCTCTCTACTCCTTCATCTAAGTCATTTATAAATATCGTGCAAGGCAAGGTCCCAGGATCCCTGGGGGACACCATTAGTCAGATCCTGCCAATTGCAGTGCATACACATTATCCCTAATCTCTGTCTCCTACCCCCTACACGTCAATAGGTTTTCACCAATTCCACGTACTCTCATTTTTGTGAAGTCTCTTAAGTGGAACTTTGTCGAATACAATCTGGATGCCCATACAAACAATGGCCGGAACTTTCCGAACTGGCTGGTGGCAGGTGTGATAGGTGGCGTGCGTAGAAAATATGGTGCAACCTGCTTCAAGACAGTGTGAAGACAGGTCACGATCGTCCGCTCAGCCCACCAATGGCGGGCCGCGTTTCCCACCAACGGTCGGCGGAGAGCTAATTGTAATACATTAGTATATAATAAAAGACCATCCCACCAGGCTCTTGGATCCCCGGCGGGAAAGCACACTGACGTGTTTCACAACAGCACACAGGCCACGTGCACTTGGCGGCTTTCACTTTGCGGAGACTGAGGTGAGTGAGCAGCAACGTTCACCACAGCTCACCCGTTGTTTACAGGCCTCAGAGGCGCTGGGGGGTGGGGGCAACTGATGCCTGGCCCCAGACGTGACTGCTGAAGGGTGGGGGGGTGCCTGGGGGCAAGTGCTGGCCAGCCTCAGAGGCGACCATTGTCGGGGGTGGGTTAAATGCTGCCCTGGCGCTGCATCCTGCGCACAGGCAATGGAGGTAGGGGGCAGGGTAGGCGAGGGAAGTGGCCACAATTAGGGACACCTGTATAAACTGACCATGTCTCTGCAACTGAGACAGATCAGGTGCAGCCACAGTGATATGATTGGGGTCAGGCTCCGAGCCTGCCCGACCATGCCAGCAACACGGAAGCACCAAAGGGCCACCGAGCGCCCCATACCCTACCACCACACTCCCTGCACCCCCCACCCCCTGGCACGGTTTCCAAGGAGTGTGCATGATGCCTACATCCTGAGTCACTTGCAGATCCCTGCAGTCTTCCAGGGCCCACAGAGGCTGCAGGGTTGGCTCCTTGGGGACAACATACCCACAGAGGCCGTGGTTGATGACGCCTGTGTGGCGGCCTCAGACTGCAGCAGAGTGAAGGTATAACGAGGCTCATGCTGCAACTCGCAACTTGGTGGAGCAAACCATCGGGATGCTGAAGATGCGGTTCCAGTGCCTGGACCGGTCTGGTGGAGCCTGCAATACAGTCCACAGAGGGTGTCACACATCATCATCACCTGCTGTGCCCTTTACAACCTGGCGCTGCAATGGGGAGAGGAGCTGGCTGAGGAGAGTCACCTGGGTGGATGGCCCCGGGGTGTGCACCTGCTGATCCTCCTTCCTATGGGTGTCCGAGGGCCCCTGGCTGACTCCGTGAGCGGAAGGGGAAGCTGGAGTAAGATCGAGCTGCCCAGCACCCCTCTCACGTACACACTGTTGGAGGCCAACTATGGCATCAGCGATGGAATTGAGCCCGTGCAGCAGAGCAGGAGCGACACCCTGGACCAAAGTCTCTATGGTGGCCGCCATCCTACCAGTGTTTACCTCGGCGTGTTGCAATGCTGGCGCTATCACCTCAGCCTGAAGGCGGACGGACTCCTCCATTGTGCCTTGCAATCTGAAGAAGGCAGTGGACATCCCTTCCTGATGTTCCCGAGCTTGACTTTGCAGCTTCAGCAACTACGACATGACCGAGTCCAGAGGCTCGTCATCTGACTCGGACTCAGCAACGTTCTGGCCTCCAGCAACCCTCCAAGTGCCGGGGACCTGGGAAGTCCCTTTCACCACCTGCTGTGGATCAGAAAGTGCGATGTGCTCACCAGATTGTGATCCCGAGGCTACTCTAAAGCTAGGTCCCACTGAGGTGTGTGTCTCTGCGCTGGTGGAGGGTGTGGGTGAGCGCTGTGATGGGACTTCAGGGAGGGTGCCTCCAGATTCCTCTTCAGAGGTTTCTTCGGGGCTTGACTGGAGGCCCTGGGTCATGGACTCTGTCGGCTGTTTGGCAGATGTGCCTGCAAAAGCAAGGAGAGATAATTAGTGCATCGCAGTGGCCTGTGAAAGAGGACACATCACTCATGGCATGGTTGATGGATGTTGCACTGCTGGACCCTCACTTGATAGAGCAGCACCGACCTCACCGTCAGCACAGGACCGGTCCCAGTCATCACCGACCAGCTGGATGGCTTTGTTTCTGAATTCTGTCAGAACTTTGATCTCTGGCATCCCTCCACCTGCTTGTGACCTCCCTCCTGTTGTGAGCCAGTTTGTCCTGCATGGATAGAAATGGGGAGAGTGTATCAGGACACCTGCCAGGCCAGATGATAAGTATGCCTGATTTGTGTGGGTGGTGAGTGGTCCCATGGACGGGATGAGGACATTGACGGTGAGTGTGGGAGAGTGAATGGTGATGTCACTTGCACTGGCAGTGAGGGTATAGGGGGTTTGTGAGTGTGTGTGAGTTGGGAGTGATGAAAAGAGTGACTTACCCTGGCGGAACGGAGGGGATCATTCATCCTTTTGCAGCAATTGGTGGCTGTCTTCTTCTGTAGGGCATTGGCGCTGACCACCACTGCCACCGCCTCCCAAGCCGGGTTGGTGAATTTGCTACCCATCCTGTGGCCAGAGCAGGGGTAGAGCACATCCTGGCGGCCTCCACGGCATCCAGCAGTTGCTTGAGGGACCCGGGGGCTGCAGTCTTTTTTCCTTTGCTGGCCATGTCTCCTGGGCAGTGATAGTGAGCTGGTGGGGATGAGCACTTTGCTGGTGGCTGCCTTTTAAAGATGGCGGCTAGCATGATGCAACAGCGGGATGATGGCGGGCAAGCGAATGAGGTTGTGTTTCACGGGAGCGAATAAATAATGAGGCGGGCTCGGGCGATAAGGCATGAAAACCCACCATTTTCATTGGCAGGTAGTACTCCATTTTACCAACCCGCTACCGCACTTAGTGTAAATCTGGGAAAATTCTGTCCAATATTCCTAATCACTCCCTTATCCATCATGTTGGTTACCTCCTCAAAATATTCAACTGGGTCCATTGGATGTGACCTATCCTTTACAAATCCATGCTGGCTCTTTCTGATCAGTTTCTATCTGCCTCAGTCCTCAGTCACTCTGTCCCTACCAACAGCTCCTAGCAACTTCCCTACATCATCTCTCGTACCCTTCTTAAATAACAGAATAATATTGGTTAATTTCCAATCTCAGGGTCAATTCCCAATCTCAGGGTCAATTCCTGGATCAGGGGGGCTTTTGAAAGATCATGCCTAATGCATCAACAATTTCCTCTGCTACTTTGCTTAAAACCTTGGGATGAAAACCATCAGGCCCTGGAGATTTGTCTATTCTTAATCCCATTAGTTTCTCTATCACCATAGTTCTAATTAAACTAAATCTAGTTAGTTCTTGCTCTTGATTTATTTTAGTTTTTCTTGTATCGCTTGTATTTTATTTTCATAATTGACTGTGATGTCTGCCATTTCCTGCATTCCATTACAATATCACCTGCTTCTGTCACTATGGGCCCACAGTATCCTTAAACACCCTGTCTCTTATCTTTTGTGGTGTCATTGATATCCTCTTACCACTTTCTCTGTATCCTCTTGCTGTTCTTTATCTCTCCCAGTCTACAGGATCTCTGTTGTTCTTTGCTTTTGTATAAACTCATTCTTTCAGTTTTATACTATCTCTCACTTCTCTTGCTGATGAAGATTGTTTAATGACACAAGAGAAGCTCTTGCCTTTTAGGGGTTATGGACAGGTCTCATATTCTATCATATATTTTTAAATATCTCCCACTGTTCATCTGTAGTTTTATCTGTTAATATTTCTGCCTAGCCTATTGTGGTCAATTCTCCCATACCCTTCAAGATTAAAGTTACCTAAATAGAAAACCTTGGTTTGTGACTCACTTTCTCCCTCTCAAACCCAATATGGAATTCCATCATGTTGCAGTCACTGTTGGCCAGGTGCTCACTTACTGTTAGATTACTGACTAATTCAGGCTCATTACTCACCACTAAGTCTCATATGGCCTATTTTCTTGTTTTGGATCAGGAAACTGTTCTGAACATGCTCAAGAAATTTGCTTCCTTAGAAACTCATGTTCTGTTTGTCCTAGTCAATATGAAAATTAAAGTCTCCCACTATAACCACTCAATTTTGCCAACTGATGATCCCCATGTTTATGTATCCTACTTCATCACTGTCATCGGGAGAGCTGTAGGTGACTCCCACCAAAGTATTACACCTTTTGCTTTGGATCAGTTATACCCAGAAGTTTTCTGCCACCTGCTCAACTTTACTGATATCTTCTTTCTAAAGCTGCTGTGTCCTTTATCAATCTTTACCAATCAATCAGATCTTAAACTCCCTCCCCCCATCCCCACCCCGTTTCTTCCCCCTCCCTTTTGTTTTTTTCAATAATTTATATAGATTTTTCTTTTCCCGCCTATTTCCATTATTTTTAAATCTACAACTAATACCTTGTCAGTCTTTCCACCCCACCCCCACTAGAGCTGTACCTTGAGTGTCCTGCCATCCATTCTTAATTAGCACTTTTCTTAGATAATATCACCACCTTCAACACCTCTTTGATCCTTTTGTCTGTGACATCTTTTGATTATCTGCTCCTATCACTGCTTGCTTGTCCCTACAACCACACCCACCCTCCCCAACTTCTCTCCCCCCAACCTTAAACCAGCTTATATTTCACCCCTCTCCTAACTATACTCAGTTCTGCTGAAGGGTCATGAGGACTCGAAACGTCAACTCTTTTCTTCTCCGCCGATGCTGCCAGACCTGCTGAGTTTTTCCAGGTAATTCTGTTTTTGTTTTGGATTTCCAGCATCCGCAGTAGTTTTTTGTCCTTTATCAATATTGCTTCTCTTCCTTTTTGAAGTTCCATTTCTTTTCAAGGCTCCTATATCCTGTGGTATTAATCCCCCAGTCATGCCCAGCTTGTAGCCAAACCTTAGTATGGCCACAATGTCACACCCTTTAAGCTGAATTTGTGCTTCTAGTTCTATGCGTTACATTGAACTCTTCACTGGGCAGCGGATTCATACCTAGCACAAATAAAAGATGGTTGCGGTTGTTGGAGGTCAGTCATCTCAGCTCCAGGACATCACTGCAGGAGTTCCTCAGGGTAGCATGCTTGGCCCAATCATTTTCAGTTGCTTCATCAATGATTTTCCTTCCATCATGTTCGCTGATGATTGCACAATGTTCAGCACCATTCGTGACTCCTCAGATACTGAAGCAGTCCATGTCCAAATGCAGCAAGACCTGGACAATATCCAGGCTTGGGTTGACAAGTGGCAAGTAACATTGATGCCACACAAGTGCCAGGCAATGACCATCCCCAACAAGAGAGAATCTTGATGTTCAATGGCATTACCATCACTGAATGCCCCACTGTCAACATCCTGGGGGTTACCATTGACCAGAAACTGACCTGGGCTAGCCATATAAATACTGTGGCTACGAGAGCAGGTCAGAGGCTAGGAATCCTGTGGTGAGTAACTTACCTCCTGACTCCCCAAAGCCTGTCCACCATCTACAAGGCACAAGTCAGTAGTGTGATAGAATATTCTCCACTTGCCTGGATGTGTGCAGCTTCAACAACACTCAAGAAGCTTGACACCATCCAGGACAAAGCAGCCCACTTGATTGGCAGCACATCTACCACCTTCAACATTCACTCCTTCCACCACCGAAACACAGTAGCAGCAGTGTGTACCATCTACAAGATGCACTGCAGGAACTCACCAAGGTTCCTTCGACAGTACCTTCCAAACCCACAACCACTACCAACTAGAAGGACAAGGGCAGCAGATAAATGTGAACACCACCACCTGGAAGTTCCCCTCCAAGTCACTCACCATCCTGATATGGAAATATATCGCCGTTCCTTCACTGTCACTGAGTCAAAATCCTGGAACTCCCTCTCTAACAGCACTGTGGGTGTACCTACACCATATGGACTGCAGCGGTTCAAGAATGCAGCTCACTACCTTCTCAAGGGCAACTAGGGATGGGCAATAAATGCTGACCCAGCCAGTGAAGCCCACTGAAAAGAAAACAGAAATGCCTGTATCCCTGATGCTGCTTTTTCTGACTTGCTGTACAGTCTCAGATTGGAGACAGGTAATTGTTGTACACCGATAAATGGAAACTCTTAAAGTCAATCAAATTCTAATCTGATTCAACATACCACATGCACACAAAGCAACTCGCAATCACATACACTCACACTATGTTTATCCAATCTCTCAGAGAATATTGCTTAACAAGTTCAGACCCCTGATGTGAATGTATGTAACTCGGCTTATGGACAAAAGATGACCGTAATATTAATATTTGCAACTGATTTTCTTGATCCTAGTTAATGATATGATTATTTTATTTAAATATTTGTCCTTTCACATCTGAGAGCGGTCAGGACGCAAGTTGTGTGATGACTCAGTCGAGGAGTCTAGATCAAACAGATGAGACCCCTGTTCTCCACAATCACCGTCTAAAAGTAGCCAGTGACATCTTTAATGCATTAACTGCACCGGGTTCTGAACCAGTGCTTTGAGCAAAGACCTTGTCAGCAGTTTCTAATATGGATCTATCTCGATGATGGCTTTAGTGTGATTACAGGTCCTGCTCTCCATTGGACTGACTCTGTGTTGTTCAAAGTGACAAACCCAACTGCAGCTCCCTCCAATCCCCCTCCTTGATCCCAGACTCACCCCATCCCCCTCCTTTACCCCAGACTCCCCCATCCCCCTCCTTGACCCCAGACTCACCCCATCGCCTTCCTTGACCCCAGACTCACCTCATCGCCTTCCTTGACCCCAGACTCACCCCATCGCCTTCCTTGACCCCAGACTCACCCCATCCCCGTCCTTTACCCTAGACTCACCCCATCCCCGTCCTTTACCCTAGACTCACCCCATCCCTCTCCTTTACCCCAGGTTAACCCGCAGTCTGTAATGTTGGCTGACCTCAATGTCATTAGCCTGCGTGAGCATTGCTGAGCAGGTGCTATCGCTGTCAGTTGGTGCAGAGGGGGTAAGGAGCGTGACTCACTGCTTTCCTTGCGATATTCCACAATGTATCCTGCCAAGCCAGCAGAGCCAATGTATTTGGGTGGGTTCCAGTGGAGAGTGAGTGAGGTGCCAGTGACATCCTCCACAGCCAGGTCCATGGGCTGTCCCTCGTGGACTACAGGGGAAATGAGAGATGACAGTATGGGTTAGGGCACTGGAATCCGTCCATACATAGAGAGATAGAGATTTAGAGACAGTGCTATATAAAGAGATGTTTATCGATAAATTATTTGCTATCACGACAAAGATCCACCGACAGATGGTGGGTGGGGGGATAGGGATAGAGGGATACAAAGAAATATAGCTAAAGTTAGATATAAAGAGACAGAGAAATTCATAGATAGACAAGTGGAGATAGATTGATCCCAGTAGGGTGATGGAAATAAAGTTTTCTGAAGGGTTACGGTTCCACGGAGCACTTACACACAGATAACTCAACATTGAGAGACAGTGACTGCGATTTGATTCCGATCACTAGATCTCCGGCCCTCACTTACCCTCTTTAGGGATCTCTGGTTCTGCGGGCATGGCTGCGGAGTCCTGGGGAGAGGCTGGACGGTCCTGGGGAGAGGTTGCAGAGTCCGGGGGAGAGAGGCTGGACGGTCCTGGGGAGAGGTTGCAGAGTCCGGGGGAGAGAGGCTGGACGGTCCTGGGAGAGGTTGCAGAGTCCGGGGGAGAGGCTGCAGAGTCCGGGGGAGAGAGGCTGGACGGTCCT
This sequence comes from Cetorhinus maximus, assembly GCF_964194155.1. NCBI lineage: Eukaryota > Metazoa > Chordata > Chondrichthyes > Lamniformes > Cetorhinidae > Cetorhinus > Cetorhinus maximus. The sequence goes on from NC_135886.1 coordinate 56,397,575, forward strand.
GGGGAGAGGTTGCAGAGTCCGGGGGAGAGAGGCTGGACAGTCCTGGGGAGAGGTTGCAGAGTCCAGGGGGAGAGGCTGGACAGTCCGGGAGAGAGGACAGCCCAATGTCCGCAATGTAGTTGCAGTGAATGACCGGTTTATATTGAGAGCGGGCGGATTGAGGATCCGCCCCCAGAGGCTGAGAGCAGAGACTGGGGAACCAGTGGGAGCCAGGCAGCCCGGGAATGTCCCACACTCAGCTTTACCACAACCCTCAGCCACCTACACTCACCCTCCCTCACCCCCACCTCCACCCTCACTCACCCACATCCCCCACCCAGCCTATGATATTGGCTGTATTTAGCTTCAATACTTTAGTTTTGCACTTATGCAAGTCACTCTCAAATTAACCATGAAATTTCAGCATGTTTTGGTCGCTCTTCCCTTCACAATGGGATTACTAATTAACCCTGTATCATTCTTTGCACAATAAAAATTCTAAAATAGCCCCTTCCCTGGTTTGCTCCAGGACAAATTGTTCTGGAAATTGTTGCAAATGCATAACATCATAAGAAATAGGAGTGGGAGGAGGCTATTCGGCCCATCACCATTCAATACAACCATGGCTGACCTGATTGTGGCCTTAACTCTACTTTCCTACCTGACCCCTTAACCCTTGACTTTCTTGTCCATCAAAAATCTGTCTAACTCAGCCTTGACCCAGCCTCCACTGCTCTCCGGGGAAGGGAATTCTAAAGATGAAGGACCCCCTGAGAGAAGAATTCCTCTTCATCTCTGTCTTAAATGGGAGATGCCTTATTGTTAAATTGTGCCCCCTAGTTCTAGAATCATCCTCTCAGCATCTACCCTGTCAAGCTGCCTCAGAATCTTCCATTTTTCAATTAGATCGCCTCTCATTCTTCTATGTTATGATCACTCTTACCTAGAGGATCCTTTACTATGAGGTCATTTATTAATCCTGTTTTATTACACATCAACAGGTCTAAAATAACATGTTTCCCTTATTTGTTTCAGACCATATTATCCTAAGAAACTGTACAGAATCCTTCAGGCTACCTTTGCCAATTTGATTCATCCAATCTATGTGAAAATTACAATCTCCCACCATTATTGCAGTACTTTTCTTACGTGCATTCCATGGTCTCATCCCCCAAACTACATTTGTTGATTTCATTTGTCCATTGTTTATGAAGACTGAAGTCTCTGAGATTGTTCTGTTGCCTTTGTTATAAGCTATTCTTATTTCTTGATTAGTACTTTGTCCAATAGCTTAGCTGCTATGCAGGTATTGAGATCTCTGCTGCCAATGAGATATGTGCAACCAATCAAATGTGTACAGTAAGTGCTATATGTACAAGCAACATGATATCTACTGCTAAGAAGCTTTCTACAGCCAATGAAATATGTGCAGCCAAGGAACTCTGTGTAGCCAAAGGGTTATGTGCAGCAGTTGGATACTTGTAGCCAGTGCAACGTGTGTTTTTTTAAGTTCTTTCATAGCGTGTGAGTATCATTGGCAAGGCCGTCATTTGTAACCTATCCATAATTGCCCTTTAGGAGGTGGTGTGAAATGCCTTCTTAAGCTGTTGTAGCCCATGTGGTGTGGATACACATGCAGTGCTGTCAGGAAGGGAAATCCACATTTATGGCCCAGTGACAGTGAAGGAACGGCAATATATTTCCAAGTCAGTGAATAGCTCGGAGGGGAACTTGCAGGTGGTGGTGTTCCCATATATATGCTGCCCTTGTCCTTCTAGATGGTAGTGGTCGTGGGTTTGGAATGTGCTGTCTAAGGAGCCTCGGTGAATTCCTGCAGTGCATCTTGTAGATGATGCACACCGCTGCTACTGTGTGTCAGTGGTGGAGGGAGTGAATGTTTGTGGAAGGGGTGCCAATCAAGTGGGTTGCTTTGTCCTGGATGGTGTCAAGCTTCTTGGGTATTGTTGGAGCTGCACTCATCCAGGCAAGTGGAGAGTATTCCATCAAACTCCTGACTTGTGCCTTGTAGATGCTGGACAGGCTTTGGGGAGTTAAGAGGTGAGTTACTCATCGCACGATCTCGAGTCTCTGACCTGCTCTTGTAGTCACAGTATTTATATGGCTAGTCCAGTTCAGATTCTGGTCAATGGTAACCCCCAGGATGTTCACGGTGGGGGATTCAGCAGTGGTAATGCCATTGAATGTCAAGGGGAGATGGTTAGATTCTCCCTTGTTGGAGATGGGCATTACCTGGCACTTGCCGTTTATCAGTCCCAAGCCTAAGTGAATATTATCCAGGTCTCGCTGCATTTGGACATGGACTGCTTTAGTATCTGAGGAGTCATGAATGGTGCTGAACATTGTGCAATCATCAGTGAACATCCCCACTTCTGACCTTATGATGGGAGGAAGGTCATTGATGAAGCAGCTCAAGATGGTTGGGCCAAGGACACTATCCCGAGGAACTCCTGCAGTGATGTCCTGGAACTGAGATGATTGACCTCCAACAACCACATCCACCTTCCTTTGTGCTAGGATGACTCCAACAGCGGAGAGTTTTCCCCCTGATTCCCATTGACTCCAGTTTTGCTAGGGCTCCTTGATGGCACAGTCGGTCAAATGCTGTCTTGATGATATGGGCAGTTACTCTCACCTCACCTCTGGAATTCAGCTCTTTTGTCATTTGGGAATGAGGTCAGGAGCTGAGTAGCCCTGATAGAACCCAAACTGAGCATTGGTGAGTGGGTTATTGCTGAGTAAGTTCCACTTGATAGCACTGTTGACAACACCTTCCATCACTTTGCTGATGATCGAGAGTAGACCGTTAGGTGGTAATTGACCGGATTAGATTTATTCTTCTTTTATAGACAGGACATACCTGGGGCAATTTTCCACATTGATGGTAGATGCCAGTGTTGTAGCTGTACTGAAACAGCTTGACTAGGGTCACGGAAGGTTCTGGAGCACAAGTCTTCAGTACCAAGGCTGGATTATTCTCAGGGCCCATAATCTTTGGCCCTAACCAGTGCCTTCAGCCACTTCTTGATATCATGTGGAGTGAGTCGAATAGGCTGAAGACTGGCATCTATGATGCTGGGGACCTCCGGAGGAGGACAAGATGGATCATCCACTCGGCACTTCTGGCTGAAGATGGTTACAAAATTTTCAGCCTTATCTTTTGCACTGATGTGCTGGCTTCTCCATCATTGAGGATGGAGAATTGGAGCATTGGCTTAGTTGTGGGAGACAGAGGGTGATGACAGAAGGCTGATTTAGTGACTGGAAGCCAGTGTCCAGTGGCGTACCACAGGGATCTGTGCTCGGTCCCCTATTATTCATCATTTATATAAACAACATAGATGACTATGTGGGGGTAGGATTAGTAAGTTTGCGGATGACACAAAGATTGGCCGTGTGGTTAACAGTGAGGTTGAGTGTCTTGGGATACAGGAAGATATAGACGGGATGGTCAATTGGGCAGGTAAGTGGCAGATGGAATTTAACCCTGAAAAGTGTGAGGTGATACACTTTGGAAAGAGTAATTTGACAAGGAGGTACTCAATGAACGGCATGGCACTAGGAAGTTCTGAGGAACAAAGGGACCTTGGCATGTGTGTCCATAGACCTCTGAAGGCGGAGGGGCATGTTAGTGGGGTAGTGAAAAAGGCATATGGGACATTTGCCTTTATCAATCGAGGCAGAGATTACAAAAGTAGGGAGGTCATGTTGGAGTTGTATGGAACCTTGGTGAGGCCACAGCTGGAGTACTGTGTGCAGTTCTGGTCGCCACATTATAGGAAGGATGTGATTGCACTGGAGGGGGTGCAGAGGAGATTCACCAGGATGTTGCCTGGGATGAAACATTTAAGTTATGAAAAGAGGTTGGATAGACTTGGGTTGTTTTCGTTGGAGCAGAGAAGACTGAGGGGGCGACCTGATCGAGGTGTACAAGATTATGAGGGGCATGGACAGGGTGGATAGGGAGCAGCAGTTCCCCTTACAAAGAAAAGTACAGCACAGGAACATGCCCTTCGGCCCTCCAAGCCTGCGCCGATCATATTGCCTGTCAAACTAAAATATTTTGCACTTCCGTGGTCCGTATCCCTCTATTCCCATCCTATTCATGTATTTGTCAAGCTGCCTCTTAAACACCACTATCGTACTTGCTTCCACCGCCTCCTCTGGCAGTGAATTCTAGACACAAGTTGTCACTTAGTTGAAGGGTCAGTCACAAGGGGACATAATTTCAAGGTGAGGGGCAGGAGGTTTAATGGGGGATGTGAGGAAAAACATTTTTACCCAGAGGGTGGTGACGGTCTGGAATGCGCTGCCTGGGAGGGTGGTGGAGGCGGGTTGCCTCACATCCTTTAAAAAGTACCTGGATGAGCACTTGGCACGTCATAACATTCAAGGCTATGGGCCAAGTGCTGGTAAATGGGATTAGGTAGGTAGGTCAGGTGTTTCTCACGTGTCGGTGCAGACTCGATGGGCCGAAGGGCCTCTTCTGCACTGTGTGATTCTGTGATTCTATGGGGAAATTTGAGGAGCGTCCTCCTCCAGTGAGTTGTTTAATTGTCCACCACCATTCACGACTGGTTGTGGCAGGTCTGCAGAGCTTTGATCTGATCTGTTGATTGTTGTTTCACTTAGCACTGTCAATAGCATGCAGCTTCTACTGTTTAGCATGTTTGTAGTCCTGTGTCGTGGCTTCACCAGGTTGACGCCTCATTTTTAGGTATGCCTGGTGTTGCTCCTGGAATGCCCTCCTGCACTCTTCATTGAACCTGGGTTGATCCCCTGGCTTGATGGTAATGGTAGAGTGGGGGATATGCCAGGCCATGAGGTTAAATATTGTGGTTGAGTACAATTCTGCTGCTGCTGATGGCCCACAGCACCTCATAGATGCTCAATTTTGAGCTGCTGATCTGTTCTGAGTCTATCCTTTTAGCATGGCGGCAGTGCCACACAACACAATGGAGGGTGTCCTCAGATGTGAAGTCCTTGCCTCCACAAGGACTGTGTGGTGATCACTCCTACCAATACTGGATAGATGCATCTGTAACAGGCAGATTGATGATGGTAAGGTCATATAGGCTTTTCCCTTGTGTTGGCTCTTTCATCAGCTGCCTCAGGCCCAATCTGACAGATATGTCCCTCAAGACTCAGGCGGCTCCCTCAGCGTTTGTTCTACTGGGCCAAACTTGGTGATGGACATTGAAGAAACCACCCAGAGTACATCTGTGCCCTTCTGAGTTCTTCCAAGTGGTGTGCAACATGGAGGAACACTATTCACATGCTGAGGGGCCAGTGGTTGGGGCAGGTTGTGTTGGGAGAGTAGGTGGTAATCAGCAGAGAGTTGCCTTACCAATGTTTGGCCTAATGGCAAGAAACTTCATGGGGCCTGGAGGGAGGCTGTAGCATTGTGGTATTGCCACTGGATTAGTAATCCAGAGACCCAAAGTAATGCTCTGGGGATGATAACCATGAAACCCGTTGTCATAAAACTAATGCCCTTTAGAGAAGGAAATCTGCTGGTCTGGCTTACTTGTGACTCCAGACTCACAGCAATGTGGTTGATCTGAAATGACCTAGCAAACCACTAAGTTGTATCAGACCACTAAAAAGTCAAAAAAAGGAATGAAATTTGACCTTGGCACTGGAAATGACAATGGCAAACACAGTCCTGTTGACCCTGCAAAGTTCTCTTTATTTAACATCCGGGGTTTTGTGCCAAAATTGGGAGAGCTGTCTCACAAGACTAGTGAAGCAACAGCCTGACATTGTCTCTAAGGTATGATCCTGTAAGGATGGCTATGTTCCAGACACCACCATCACCATCCCTGGGTATGTCCTGTCCTACCGGCAGGACAGACCCAGCAGAGGTGGCGGCACAGTGGTATACAGTCAAGAGGGAGTTGCCCTGGGAGTCCTCAACATTGACTCGTGGCATCAGGTCAAACATGGACAAGGAAACCTCCTGCTGATTACCACGTACTGCCCTCCCTCAGCTGATGAATCAGTGCTCCTCCATGTTGAACACCACTTGGAGGAAGCACTGAGGGTGGCAAGGGCGCGGAATGTACTCTGGGTGGAGGACTTCAATGTCCATCACCAAGAGTAGCTCGGTAGCACCACTACTGACCGAGCTGGCCAAGTCCTAAATTACATAGCTGCTCGACTGGGTCTGTGGCAGGTGGTGAGGGAGCCAACAAGAGGGAAAAACATACTTGACCTCATCCTCACCAACCTGCCTGTTGCAGATGCATCTGTCCATGGCAGTGTCTGTAGGAGTGACAACTGCACAGTCCAGCCATTGTGGAGTGTGAAGTCTGCATTCACATTGAGGATACCCTGCATGGTGTTGTGTGGCATTACCACCGTGCTAAATGGGATAGATTTCAAACAGAACAAGCAACTCAAGACTGGGAATCCACTAGGCACTGTGGGCCATCAGCAACAGCAGAATTGTGCTCGAACACAATCTGTAACCTCATGGCCTGGCATATCCCCCACTCTACCATTCCCACCAAGCCAGGGGATCAACCCTGGATCAATGAAGAGTGCAGGAGGGCATGCCAGGAGCATGCCACGTCGGTTGGCCACGTACAACCAGTTGGCCACATGCAGCTAGTAAGCCATGCTCAGCCAGTTGGCCACTATCAGCCAGTTGGCCACGTTCAGTCAGTTGGCCACATGCAGCCCGTTGGCCATGCTCCACCAGTTGGCCAAGTGCAGCCAGTTGGCCACGTGCAGCTACTTGGCCTTGCCCAGCCAGTTGGCCACGCTCAGCCAGTTGGCCACGAGCAGCCAGTTGGCCACGTTCAGTCAGTTGGCCACATGCAACCCGTTGGCCATGCTCAGCCAGTTGGCCACGCTGAGTGAGTTGGCCACATGCTGCCAGTTGGCCATGCTCAGCCAGTTGGCCACTTGCAGCCAGTTTGCCACGCTCAGCCAGTTGGCCACATGCAGCCAGTTGGCCACGTTCAGCCAGTTGGCCACGCTCAGCCAGTTGGCCATGCTCAGCCATTTGGCCACACTCAGCCAGTTGGCCATGCTCAGCCAGTTGTCTCGAGCCAGTGGGCTGTGTGGAGCCGGTGAAGTCAAAGGGGTGTGTGCAACCTTTCATCCCTGTAGAGTCAGTTCAGTGAGTGTGACGTGTCAATCTAGTAGGGATATTGGGAGATGTTGAGTACAATTAGGGATGGATAATATATGCTGGCCTTGCCAGCAGTGCCTTCATCCATCAATATATTTTAAAAATTGCCAGTGGATGTTGTACAGACAGTGGAAGGTGTACAGACAATGGAAGACATACAGATGTCTGGCAATGCAGAACCAGTGGAAGATGTACAAACTGGGAGATGTGCAAAAGTTGTTTGTTCAGTGTCTTACAAAGAGCTCTGGAGGTTTGTTTGGTTGAACATTAAGTGTTTATTAACAACTCATAAGATATACATGTCCAAGGGATACCCCTGACTATCTCCACGATGGTTTCAGCTTAGCTACCACTGTACTCAGTCCAATATCATGACTCTCTACTTGAAAATGTGGGTGGTACTGTTTCCCTAGTCCCACATTAACCCCTGCTATGCCAAGCCTCCCCCAAGTCTTTACCCAAACATATTCACAATGCAATCTATGCTACCCCTTCTCCCCACTTCAAGTCCCTGGCTTTACAAGTTCAAAAGGCCTGGAGGATTTACGATTCTTCCAGATCTCGTTCTTGTCATGTCCGGAGGTGTGGTAGTCTCAGTTGGATTGGGCAGATTTTGTTGGTTTGGAGTTGAAATCATAGTATTCAATGTTTCTGGTACTTGGGTGTCTCCATCTGATTTGCTTTTTGCACTCCTTAGAATTGAATTTTTCTTTATCGCCAACCCGTTTGCTTTGTTCGGACATTGTGGGTTTGTCCCGCTCCTTCCAGAGGGAATATTCACTCCATTCACTCGGGTTTTCTTTTTCCATGGGGTCCACCATGCTCTTCCTGGAAGTTGATGTTTTGAAAATGGAACCTTCATTTCCACTTGTTTCATAATTTTAGCCAAATATTTGTTTAGTCTCTTATTTTCCAGTCCTTTTTCAAGGTTATTAACCTTTTCATTCAGCTCAGCAACTACTCTGGTGAGTTGAGTTGTCTTTCACAGAATCATAGAATTTTAACGAGACAGAAGGAGGCCATTTGGCCCATCGTGTCTGAACTGACTCCCCAAATGAGCATTATGACCTAGTGCCATTTTCCTGCCTTTTCCCCTGCACATTGTTTCTATTCAAATAATCATCTAATTCCCTCTTGAATGCCTCGATTGAATCTGCCTCTGCCACACTTCCAGGCTGTGCATTCCAAACCCGAGCCGCTCGCTGTGTGAAAAAGTTTTTTCTCATTTCACACTTGCTTCTTTTGCAAGTCACTTTAAATCTGTGCCCTCTCATTCTCGATCCTTTTACAAGCAAGAACAGCTTTGCCCTATCTACTCTGTCCAGCCCCATCATGATTTTGAACATCTCTATCAAATCTCCTCTTAGCCTTCTTGTTTCCAAGGAGAAAGCCCCAACCTCTCCAATCTATCCTCACAGCTGAAGTTTCTCATCCCTGGACCCATTCTTGTGAACCTGTTCTGCACTCTCTCCAATGTGTTCACATCCTTCCTATAATGTGGTGCCCAGAACTGTACACAATACTCCAGCTGAGGTCTAACCAGTGTCTTATATAAATTCAGCATAACCTCCCTGCTCTTGTACTCTATGCCCCTATTAATAAAGCCCAGGATACTATATGCTTTATTAACTGCTCTCTCCACCTGTCCTGCCACCTTCAATGATCTATGAACATATATACCCAGGTCTTTCTGCTCCTGTACCCCCTTCAAAATTTCATCCCTTATTTTATTTTGTCTGTCCATGTCCTTCCGATCAAAATGCATCACCTCTCACGTCTCCACACTGATCTTCATCTGCCACCTATCTACCCACTCCACCAATGTGTCAATGTCCTTTTGAAATTCTACACTGTCCTCCTCACAGTTTACAACACTCCCAAGCTTTGTATCATCCTTGAAATTCCTAGATCATTAATATATATCAGGAAACGCAAGGGTCCCAATACCGACCCCTGGGGAACTCCACTACAAACCTTCCTATAGCCTGGAAAATATCCATTGACCATTACTCCCTGCTTCCTATGTTTCAGCCAGTTTTGTATCCACATTGCTATTGTCCCTTTTGTTCCATGAGCAATAACTTTTCTCAGAAGTCTGTTGTGTGGAACTGTATTGAATGCCTTTCAAAAGTCCATCTACACCACACCATTACGCTCATCGACCTTTTCTGTACCTCTTCAAAAAACTCCAGCAAGTTAGTTAAACACAATTTCCTCTTTAGAAATCCTTGCTGGCTCTTCCTTATTAACCCATATTTTTCCATGTGACTACTAATTCTATCCCAAATAATTGTTTCTAGAATCTTGCCCACCACTGAAGTTAAACTGACTGGTCTGGTAGTGCTGGGCTTATCCTTATAACCTTTTATGAACAAGGGCGTAATGTTTGCAATTCTCCCATCCTCTGGCGCCATCCCTGAGCGTAGGGAAGGCTGAAAGATTATGGCCAGTGCCTCTGCAATTTCTACTCTCACTTCCTTCAATATCCTTGGGTGCATCTCATTGAGTCCCGGTGCCTTGTCAACTTTAAGTACTGACAGTCTATTCAACACTTCCTCCTTATCAATTTTGAACTCTTCTAGTGACAGAGTTTCCTTGTCTGTCACCATGGCCTGGTTAGCATCTAACTCCATGGTAAAGACGGATGCAAAGTATTCATTTAATACCTCAGCCATGGCCCCTTGGTCAATGGGCCGAAGGGCCTTTTTCTGTGCTGTAGGCCTCTATGACTCTATGACTCTATGTGTAAATCCCCTTTTATGTCCCTAATCAGCCCTACTTCTCCATTTACCACCCTTTTACTATTTATATGTCTATAGAAGACTTTGGGATTCCCCTTTATGTTGGCTGCCAGTTGTTTCTCATAATCCCTCTTCACTTCTCTAATATGCTTTTTCACCTCTCCTCTGAACCTTCTGTATTCCTCTTGGTTCTCAATTGTATTTTCTACCTGACACCTGTCATAAGCACAGTTTTTCTTCTTTATCTTAATTTCTATCTCATTTTTCATCCAGGGAGCTGTGGATTTGTTTGCCCTACCTTTCCCTTTCAATGGAATATACCTTGACTGTGCCCAAACCAATTTTTTTTTGAAGGTAGCCCATCATTTAGTTACAGTTTTTCCCACCAATATTTCCAGGCTATCTGGCCCAGCTCTGTTTTTGCCCCATCGAAGTCAGCTCCCGTCCAGTTAATTATTTTTACTCTGGATTGCTTAATGTCCTTTTCTATCATCATCCTAAAATGTACAATACAATGATCACTGTCTCCTAAATGTTCCCCCACAGACACTTGATCTACTTGGCCCACCTCATTTCCAAGAACCAGGTCCAACATTGTACCTTTTCTTGTTGGATTGGACACATACTGCTGTAGAAAATTCTCCTGAACACAATCTAGAAACTTACGCTCCTCTCCACCCTTTACACTACCACTGTCCCAGTCTACATTCGGGTAATTAAAGTCCCCCATTATACCTACTCTATAATGCCTGCATCGCTCTGTAATTTCCCTGCAGATTTGTTCTTCTACATCCTTCTCACTATTTGGCGGTCTATAGATTACATCGAGCAATATAATTGCACCCTTTTTGTTCCTTAGCTTTAGACAAATTGATTCTGTCCTTGAACCCTCTGGGACGACCTCTTTCTCCAGCACTACAACGCTCCCCTTAAACACGCCACCACCCCTCCTCCTTTCCTACCTCTTCTTATACCTTATACCCGGGAATATTTAACACCCAGTGCTGCCCTTCCTTGAGCCAGGTCTCTGTTACCGCCACAACACATGGCAATCTGCTCCTGTAACTGCCCAATCTTATTTACTATACTCCGTGCATTCACATACATGCATTCTAACCCTGATTTAGATTTTGTTACTTTCTCCCTCACCCCGACTTTACCTATTAACTCACTATTTTCTTGTCTAGTGCTATCTGTCTCTCCCAGTATTTTGTGCATCTTGGTATTCCTCTCTAGTATTTTCTGTTGGTTCCCACACCCCTGCTGCGTTAGTTTAAAGCCCTCTCAACAGCATTAACAAAACGTCCCACAAGGAACTCAGTCCCAGCTCTGTTCAGGTGCAACCCATCTGGATTTTACAGGTGCCATCTCCACCAGAACCAATCCCAGTGTCCCAGGAATCTAAAGCCCTCCCTCCTGCACCATCTTTCCAGCCATGCATTAATTCGTCTTATCCTTCTATTTCTGTACTCACTGGCACGTGGCACTGGGAGTAATCCAGAGATTACTACATTTGAGGTTCTGTTTGCTAATTTTCTATCCTGGCTCCCTAAATTCTGATTGCAGGACCACATCCCCCCTTCCTACCTAAGTCATTGGTCCCAATGTGGACCACGACCTCTGGCTGTTCACCTCCTGTAGCCACTCAGTAACATCCTTGACCCTGGCACTAGAGAAGCAAGATACCATCCTGGAGTCATGTCTATGACCATAGAAACGCCTGCCTGTTCCTCTAACCAGTGAATCCCCTATCACTGTAGCTCTTCCTTTCTTCTTCCTCCCCTCCTGTACAGCCAAGCCGCTCATGGTGCCACAAACGTGGCTCTGACTGCACTCCTCTGAGGAACCAGCGCACTCACCAGCTTCCAAAACGGAAAACTGATTTGTGAGCAGGACCCCAGGGGACTTCTTGTCAGGAAGTTATAATTATTTTTATAATGTTATTGGAATGTATCAAAAGTAGAGTAATAGTGGGGTCTGTGTCTATGGATCTGTGTATGGTTGTGGGGGACTTAATTGAATTAAAGGCAGGTGGTCTGAAGGCTTTGATGTAAAAGAAGATAAGCTAGGTTTGAAATGTTAAGTGGGTAAACATGGGGGAAGTTTAGGATGTAAGGTGTAAAGGGAACATTTGCATTTTTAAATAAACTAAACTAGTCTGAGTTCAAAAGAGGGAGTGAAATATTACACCTTGCCAGGAGAAGTTAAGAAACAGTGTGCTTATTTTTCCCAAAGATTACTGGCAAAATTGGTACTACGATAGATTTTATTATTAGAGAAGTAAAGTCCAAAGACATAGTGAAACAATGGGAATTTGCATTCAAAGGGGAAAATATGTATAAAGGAGAGAAGGCTGTGTGTAAGGGCAGGTATTCTAAGATCTGAATCAAGTGTGAAAAGCCTCCAGCATCTAAGCCTCAAGCTTCTGTCTACAAGGAACTGAAGTTGAGAAAAACTCACTTTGAATTTGACTGTTCAGGGTATTGTGTGTTACTTTGCCTGCGTCTTTAAAAATCTATGTGTCTCGCTGGTGCCTTAATGAAGTATAACTGGAGTTTAGGTTAATTAGGGGATTTAGAAGTTATTATAATAGCAATTTGTAGATCAATGTATGTGCTTAAAATCATTTCTTCTAGTAATAAAGGTTTAATTTAGTTTTATAAGAAACCTATAAGACTCGTTGGCCTTCTTTTACTGAATTCAAAGCCTGCACCTCGAAATAAGTACAAATTGCAAAAATAGTTTTGGCAGCTGCTTCAAGTTTCGCTCTGGGACTTGGGCAGTTTGGCATTTACCATCTGCCTGCCATAACACTCCTGCACTAGCTGCCTACTTCTTGTGGACTGCCTGTTGGTCGCCCATTCTCTTTCTGTCTCCAGGCCCTTAAGCTGTGGTGTGACCACATTTCTGAACATGCTCTCCACGTGGCTGTCAGCCTCGCGGATGCGCCACAGTGACTCAACCGCTGCATGAGCTCTGAACCCCAGAGCTCAAGTTTCTGCAGCTGACAGCACTTCCTGCACATGTGGTCAGCTAGGGCACTGGTAGCATCCATGACTTTGCACATATTACAGGAAACGCATTCCACTTGACTGAGATGTCCTGCGATGTCTTAACTCTACTTCCCTTACGTTAATTTTATTCTACTTTGGATTATTTATCTTGGCTCTAAATTTCCCTTATTCCTGGAACTTCTCAGTTAAATCCAAGTATAGCTACTTGTTTAAAAATATTGCACTTACCTAATTTACTCACCAGGCCCTACTCACCAAGGCCGCTGCTCTTCTTTCTGAGGGAAGGGGGAAAAGGAAAGGAGCACCTCCTCCCTCCTCATCCAACTCCCTCAGCCACCAAAATCTAACTGAAGCACTCTACTGCAGCCTAGAACAGCACTCCAGGGCAGACAAAGTCAGCACTATAAGGTAGCCTACATGTATGCTTTCTGAAATCTGCCTCTTTATTTTCTTTTAAGCGAGCCACATGGTATGGCATCAATTCTGAACCTGGCTGGTTGTGGTGATTTTGGACACAGGCTGCTCTGACATTTTTTTTAAAGCACTGAAGACTTTTAAAACTAGTTCTGGCTTAGAAAATAATTTTTCTCAACCTTGCTAGGTTCTTTGACTCTACAGATGATGGGTACTCACAAAGGATTGCCACAAGATCTTGCAGAGTTCTTAGCTGCACAGTGGAGATTTTTTCTTCTGTCTCTCCGCTTCCTTTCTTCTTTTTGGAATTTTGCTCAGCCTTTTGTCATCTGGCTAGGTCCTATGGCTCTGTGGTCAATCAGGTCTGGCAATGGAGCTTTTTTAGGTGATCTCCAGCAGTGTCTTCACTGCAGATGCACTTCATTCAGGTCAGTTTGCAGTTTCTTTACTTTTTCATGCTTTAAGATTCTGGGATCCTTCTTCAGCTTCTTTAAGGTTATGGGTTCATTCACTCGCTTCCACCATGTTGTAAGGCAGTTTGTTCAGTGTCTCACTAAGAGGTCTGGAGGCTTGTGTGGATTAGTATAAAGTGTTTAGTATCAACTCATAACTATATACATCTCCAAGTGATAGCCCTAACAAGGTATTATCTCCATGCTAGTTTCTGGTAGGCTACCACTATACTCAGTCCACTATCATTTGACTCTCTACATCATTATCTGGGCGGTATTGTTTCCCCAGCTCCACATTAACTTTTGCTATACTGAACACCCTTATACTACAATGCACAACCAGTGGAAGATGTATAAACAGTGGAAGAAGTACAGATAATGGGAGAAATGCAGCCAGCGGAAGATGTGGAGCCAGTGGGAGATGTACAGAGAGTGGAAAATATACAAACAGTGGGAGATGTGCAGCAAGTGGGAGATGTACAGACAGAGAGAGATATGCAGCCAGTGGAAGATATCCAGATAGCGGGAGATGTACAGAGAGTGGAAATGTACAGACAGTGGGAGATGTACAGACAGTGGGAAATGTGCAGCCAGAGGGAGATGTACAAACAGTGAGAGATGAACAGACAACGGAAGATATGCAGCCAGTGGAAAATGTGAAGAGTGCAGGAGATGTACAGCCAGTGGGAGATGTACACATAGTGACATTTGCACAGATAGTGACAGATGTGCAGACAGTGGGAAATGCTCAATCCTGGATAATTACATTATAAATTATTGAATCATAAAAAATCTCACAGACATAATTATCATGGACATATCTTCTATTTATGAAGCAGCTTAAAAGTAAATAATGTATAAATCCATTGAGATTTACACTAGTATTCCTTGAACCAGGCAGATGGAGCTAGTTAGCTGTTGTCCTGCTCCCTGTGATGTTACACAGTTCTCAGTGTCATGCTTGTATTCCCAGCCATCTGAGCTTACCTGAACTACAATTCCAGAGTGCAAAACTCCCCCCTTCACTGAACTCTCAGAGAAACGTGGGCTGCTAACTATTCTGTTTGGTATTAATACTTGTGGAAGTGCACCACCTCTTTAATTGTATCTTTCTTCAGTGTGTGTTGTGTGATTGATGTGGCATTAGGCTTTCTGGGCTAAGTGCAGGAAATAAACAATCCTTCTTGTTTCAATCCATGGGAGTTTGTTGCAGGTGACCCTTAAACTTGACAGCACACTAACACGGGTTTGGGAACACATTCATTTAAAAAAAACTACACTGATTACGGACAGAAGGGAAGGGGAATTGAGAGTTTCAGTTTCTCTCTCTCCCCTGTCCGTAACACCAGTGATGCTACGTCAAATCCTGGTGATGTGTCAGAGCCCACAGTGATTTCACCCCAGCTCCCGGTGACATCACTCCAGCGTCACTCCAGCTGCCGGTGACGTCACTCCGGCTCCCGGTGATGTCACTCCAGCTCCCGTTGGTGTCACTCCAGCTCCCGGTGACATTACTCCAGCTCTCAGTGATATTACTCCAGCTCCCAGTGATATTACTCCAGCTCTCGGTGATGTTACTCCAGCTCCTGATGGTGTTATTGCAGCTCCTGGTGATGTTACTCCAGCTCCCGGTGTTACTATTGCAGCTCCCGGTGACGTTACTCCAGCTCCTGAAGACATTACTCCTACTCCCGGTGATGTTATTGCAGCTCCCGGTAATTTTACTCCAGCTCCTGGTGATATTACTCCAGTTCCCAGTGATGTTATTGCAGCTCCCAGTGACGTTACTCCAGCTCCTGAAGGCATTACTCCAACTCCCAGTAATGTTACTCCAGATCCCAGTGATGTTACTGTAGCTCCTGGTGATATTACTCCAGCTCCTGGTGATGTTACTGCAGCTCCCGTTGACGTTACTCCAGCTCCTGCTGATATTACTTCAGCTCCTGGTGATATTACTCCAGCTCCTGCTGATATTACTTCAGCTCCTGGTGATGTTACTCCATCTCCTTTTGATGTGACAACTGGATCCTCCCCTTTCCAGTCCATAGTTCCTATCTAGCCTGTGGAGATGCCCTTAACCCTGGCATTAGGCAAGCTGCACATGCTTCAGGATTCAAGCTCTCATCTGCAGTGAACAGTATATATCCCCCTAACTATACTGTCCCCTACTACAAATACATTCCTTTTCACTCCCCCCATTTGAATGCCCCCCCAGCCAATACCACAGTGCTGTGGTCAGTTTGCTCAGCCTCTCTGCAATCCTTGCTCTTGTCCACACAAGCTGCAAGAACACCAAACCTGTTGGACAATTGCCTTCATTGCTACCTTCTGGATGCCCATACCTGTCTCTCTTACAGTCACACCTTCCTGTCCCTGACCACAGACCACATCTTAAGTACTTAGACTGAGGATTGTGACTGCCTTGTGGAACAATGTGTCCGGGTAACTTTCCGCCTCACTGGTGCATCGCAGTGTATGAAGCTTGGACTCCAGTTTGTCAACTCGGAGCTGAAGTTTATAGAAACAGAAGGATGTAGGAACAGGAGTAGGCCATTTGGCACATCGAGCCTGCTCCACCATTCAATTAGATGATAGGTAATCATCTACCTCATTGTGATTTTCCTGCTCTATCCCCATATTCCCAGATGTCATTAGTCTCCAGAAATCTATTGATCTTTGTCTTGAACATGCTCCGTGATTGAGCTTCCTAATCCCTCTGGGATAGAGAATTCTAAAGATTCATCACCCCTTTAAATGGCCTGCCCTTTATTCTGAGACTGTGCCCTCTGGTTCTAGACTCACCAGCCAGGGGAAACATCCTATCCAAATCTACCCTGTCGAGACCTGTAAGAATTTTATAAGTTTCAATGAGTTCAATAAGTTTCACCTCTCATTCTTTGAAACTCTAGAGAATACAGGCCCAGTTTCCTCAATCTCTCCTTATGAGGCAATCCCGCCATCCCAGGGATTAGTCTGGTGACCCTCTGTTGCAGTGCCTCTATGGCAAGTATACCTTTCCTTAGATAAGGAGACCAAAACTGTACTCAATGCTCCAGGTGTGGCCTCACAAGTCTCTATACAACTGCAGCTAGACCTCATTACTCCTGTACTCAAATCCTCTTGTAATAAAGCTCAATATGCAATTTGCCTTCCTAATTGCTTGCTGCACCTGTATGTTAACTTTCAGTAACTCATGAACAAAGATATCCAGTTCTCTTTGGACATCAACACTTCCCAATTCCTCACCATTTAAGAAATACTCTGCATTTCTGTTTTTCCTACCAAAGCGAATAACATTATTCACATTATATTCCATCTCCACGTTCTTGCCTATTCCTATCCAAATCCCCTTGTAACCTCCTTGCATAATCCTCACAACTCACATTCCCACCTAGTTTTGTATCATCAGAAGATTTGGAAAGATTACATTTGGTCCTCACATCCAAATCATTGATATAGATTGTGAATAGCTGTGACCCAAGTACTGATCCTTGTGGTACCCCGCCAATGTGGATAGCCGCCAATGCATCCACCATCTCTCTAGCCACACTCTGGGATGTAGCTTATCAGGTCCAGAGGATTTAGATCGTGGAGCTGCAGGCACCTAATGCAAATGTGGTTGCCATGGATCACACTGGTGTCCATCAAGTCTACATGCTACAGCTGCAACACATCACTTGCCTGCATTGTGTTTTGTGTTTTATTTAACTAATAATAGCTGATGGGTGGAATGGGCAGACAGGTGGCAGATGTAGTTCAATGAAGAGAAATGTAAAGTGATTATTTTGCTAAGATGACGTGGAGAGACAATATAAAATAAATAGCCGTTTGATAGTACAGAAATTGAGTATTGCTGAAAAAAGAGACTTGTCAAAGCTTTTCATCTTGCACTCATCAGGACACTCGCAAGAATACTAATGTAAGGTGAAGACAACAATTTGTACTGTGTGTGAAGAGAGTGCTGATTGGTTGGCAAGTGGTATTGCCATGGAGAATGCAGCAGTGATGATGACTGACAGTTAACTGACAAACATTGTTGAAATGTAAACCAGGCAGCTTGACCCTGATTGGTCAAGGCATTGCTCTGAGGAATGAGTCAGTGAATAGCTGTTACTTATTTTGTTTAGCTGAAACAGACATAATGTGTGTATATGTTCTTTCTGTCTGCAAAGAACAAGGCCCCGTGTATTAATATATGTAGCTTCCAGTACATGCAAATGCACCATAATGCCAGCGTAATTCTTAGCACACAAATGAGTAATGTGGTGTATGAATTTCAGTGCCAGTGTGATGCTAGGTATGTAGGCTGTACAGCCCAAAGACTGGCGGATCGTATCAAACAGCATGTCCCAGCTACTGTTCGCAATAAGATCATAAGACATAGGAGCAGAAATTAGGCCATTTGGCCCATCGAGTCTGCTCCGCCATTCAATCATGGCTGATAAGTTTCTCAACCCCATTCTCCTGCCTTCTCTCCGTGGCCTTTGATCCCCTTACCAATCAAGAACCTATCTATCTCGGTCTTAAATAACTCAATGACCTGGCCTCCACAGCCTTCTGTGGCAATGAATTCCATAGATTCACCACGCTCTGGCTAAAGAAGTTTCTCCTCATCTCTGTTCTAAAAGGTCTTCCCTTTACTTTGAGGCTGTGCCCTCGGGTCCTAGTCTCTCCTACTAATGGAAACGTTTTCCCCACGTCCACTCTATCCAAGACTTTCAGTATTCTGTAAGTTTCAATCAGATCCCCCCTCATCCTTCTAAACTCCATCGAGTATAGACCCAGAGTCCTCAAACGTTCCTCATATGTTAAGCCTTTCATTCCTGGGATCATTCTCGAGAACCTCCTCTGGACCCTCTCTAGGGCCAGCACATCCTTCCTGAGATACGGGGCCCAAAATTGCTCACAATATTCTAAATGTGGTCTGACCAAAGCCTTATAAAGCCTCAGCAGCCCATCCCTGCTTTTATATTCTAGTCCTCTCGAAATAAATGCCAACATTGCATTTGCCTTCCTAACTACTGACTCAACCTACAAGTTAACCTTAAGAGAATCCTGGACTAGGACTCCCAAGTCCCTTTGCACTCCAGATTTCTGAATTCTCTTCCCATTTAGAAAATAGTCTATGCCTCTATTCTTCCTACCAAAGTGCATGACATCACACTTCCCCACGTTGTATTCCATCTGCCACTTCTTTGCCCATTCTCCTAAACTGTCCAAATCCTTCTGCAGCCTCCCTGCCTCCATAATACTACCTGTCCGTCCACCTATCTTTGTATCATCTGCAAACTTAGCCAGGATACCCTCAGTTCCTTCATCTAGATCATTAATGTATAAACTGAAAAGTTGTGGTCCCAACACTGACCCCTGCGGAACTCCACTAGTCACCGGCCGCCATCCTGAGAAGGAGCCCCTTATCCCCACTCTCTGTCTCCTGCCAGACAGCCAATATTCAATCCATGCTAGTACCTTGCCTCTAACACCATGGGCTCTTATCTTACTGAGCAGCCTCTTGTGCGGCACCTTGTCAAAGGCCTTCTGGAAGTCCAAGTAGATAACATCCATTGGCTCTCCTTTGTCTAACCTACTCGTTACCTCCTCAAAGAATTCTAATAGATTTGTCAGGCATCACCTGCCCTTGATGAAACCATGCTGACTTTGCCCGATTTTACCATGCACTTCCAAGTATTCTGAAATCTCATCCTTAATAATGGACTCTAAAATCTTACCAACGACCGAGGTCAGGCTAATCGGCCTGTATATTCCCGTCTTTTGCCTCACTCCCTTCTTAAACAGGGCTGTTACATTAGCGATTTTCCAGTCCTCTGGGACCCTCCCTGACTCCAGTGATTCCTGAAAGATCACCACTAACACCTCCACTATCTCTTCAGCTATCTCCTTCAGAACTCTGGGGTGTAATCCATCTGGTCCAGGTGATTTATCCACCTTCAGACCTTTCAGTTTTCTTAGCACCTTCTCCTTGGTAATGGCCACCATACTCACCTCTGCCCCCTGAACTTTGGGGATGTCACTTGTGTCTTCCACTGTGAAGACTGACGCAAAGTACCTATTCAGTTCCTCCGCCATTTCTTTGTTCCCCACTACTACTTCTCCAGCGTCATTTTCCAGTGGCTTAATGTCCACTTTTGCCTCTCTCTTACCCTTTATATATCTAAAAAAAATGGGCAAGATATGGACAGTATCCAACCAGCCCATGTTTGCAAAACTCAAAACACAGTGTCCAACATTAGGTGTGGTTCCATGATTGGACAACTTTTGCTAAATAATCCTCAGCTTGCTAAGAATTACCCTGACAACCAATTTAAGATTGTCAGTGCGGCTTGCAATGTGGTGTATTTGCGTGTACTGGAAACTACAAATATTACACAAGCCTCTGTTCTTTGCAGACAGCAAGAACATGTGCACACATTGCGCCTGCTTCAGCTAAACAAAATAGGTGGCAGCCATTCGCTGGTTCCATTCCTCAAGGGAATGCCTCGACCAATGAAAGTTGCCTGGTTTAAATTTCAACAATGTTTGGCAGTTAACTGTCAGTCACCATCACTGGTACATTCTCCATGGCAACACCACTTGCCAACCAATCAGCACTCTCTTCACATACAGTACAAATTGTTGTTTTCCCCTTTTGAATCCCACCATGGCAGATGGTGAAATGTGAATTCAATCAAAATCTGGAATTAAAAGCCTGATGATGACTATGAAACCATTGCTGATTATTGTAAAAACCCATCTGATTCACTAATGTCCTTGAGGGAAGGAAATCTGCTGTCCTCTCCTGGCCTGGCCTACATGTGGCTCAGGACACACAGCAATGTGTTCACTCTTAAATGCCCTCCAAACCAGGACAATTACGGATGGGCAATAAATGCTGGCGGAGCTAGTGATGCCCACATCTCTTGAACGAATATAAAAAAATTGCTATTCTTGCAAGGTATCCTGATGTGTGCAAGATGAAAAGCTTTGACATGTCTCTTTTTTCAGCAATAAAATAAAGGAGCAGAGAGTTCTGGGTGTATAAGTGCATGAGTCATTGATGGTGGAAGGACAGATTGAGAGAGGGCATCACACTTTAGGAAGGATGAAAAGGCATTGTAGAGAGTGCAGAAAAGTACCAGATAAATTATTGCCTCAGTTTAGAGAGAAGAAAACCCTTAAATATCGCCAATAATCACAAATCAAATTAAAATCTGAACAGAAAAGTCAACCATGTGAATCCTTCTCCTGCTATCTCACTTTACTTCAAGGACAGCAAGATCTGCACACATCTGGCCATTCAGCTCCCGTTCTTTTGTAAAACAACCAGTTGGTCACCTGTGTCCCTGTGATGCCAAACTCCGATTTGTTTTCTTGAACATGCTAACTTCAATCATTATACTGCCACCACTCTAACTGTCTTGCTACCACCACACACCCCCACTGTTCCCACTGCCACATTCACTGTGTTCTCAGGGCCACTCTCACTGTGTTCCCACCAGCGCTCTGACTGTGTTCCCTCTGCCTCTCCCACTCTGTCCCCACCGCCAGTCTCACTGCGTCCCCACCTCCACTCTCACTGTGTCCCCACCGCCACTCTCACTGTGTCCCCACCGCCACTCTCACTGTGTCCCCACCGCCACTCTCACTGTGTCCCCACCGCCACTCTCACTGTGTCCCCAGCGTCCCTCTCACTGTGTTCCCACCAGCGCTCTGACTGTGTTCCCTCTGCCTCTCTCACTCTGTACCCATCGCCTACTGCCTCTCCCACTCTGTCCCCACCGCCAGTCTCACTGCGTCCCCACCGCCACTCTCACTGTGTCCCCACCGCCACTCTCACTGTGTCCCCAGCGTCCCTCTCACTGTGTCCCCACCTCCACTCTCACTGTGTCCCCACAGCCACTCTCACTGTGTTCCCACTGCCACATTCACTGTGTTCTCAGGGCCACTCTCACTGTGTTCCCACCAGCGCTCTGACTGTGTTCCCTCTGCCTCTCCCACTCTGTCCCTCCGCCATTCTCACTGTGTCCCCACCGTCACTCTCACTGTGTCCCCACAGCCACTCTCACTGTGTCCCCACCGCCACTCTCACTGTGTTCCCACTGCCACTCTCACTGTGTCCCCACAGCCACTCTCACTGTGTCCCCACAGCCACTCTCAATGTGTTCCCACTGCCACTCTCACTGTGTCCCCACCGCCACTCTCACTGTGTCCCCACCACCACTCTCAATGTGTTCCCACTGCCACTCTCACTGTGTCCCCACCACCACTCTCACTGTGTCCCCACCGCCACTCTCACTGTGTTCCCACAGCCACTCTCAATGTGTTCCCACTGCCACTCTCACTGTGTCCCCACAGCCACTCTCACTGCGTTCCCACCGCCACTCTCACTGTGTCCCCACCGCCACTCTCACTGTGTTCCCACCGCCACACTCACTGTGTCCCCACCGCCACTCTCACTGTGTTCCCAAAGCCACTCTCACTGTGTTCCCACCGCCATTCTCACTGTGTTCCCACCGCCCTCACTGTGTCCCCACCATCACTCTCACTGTGTCCCCACCGCCAATGTCACTGTGTTCCCACTGCCACTCTCACTGTGTCCCCACCGCCACTCTCACTGTGTCCCCACAGCCACTCTCACTGTGTCCCCACCTCCACTCTCACTGTGTCCCAACAGCCACTCTCACTGTGTCCCAACAGCAACTCTCACTGTGTCCCCACCACCACTCTCACTGTGTCCCCACAGCCACTCTCACTGTGTCCCCACCTCCACTCTCACTGTGTCCCAACAGCCACTCTCACTGTGTACCCACAGCCACTCTCACTGTGTTCCCACCGCCACTCTCACTGTGTCCCCACCACCACTCTCACTGTGTCCCCACAGCCACTCTCACTGTCTCCCCACCGCCACTCTCACTGTGTCCCCACCACCACTCTCACTGTGTTCCCACCGCTACTCTCACTGTGTTCCCACCGCTACTCTCACTGTGTCCCCACCGCCACTCTCACTGTGTCCCCACCGCCACTCTCACTGTGTCCCCAACGCCACTCTCACTGTGTCCCCACCGCCACTCTCACTGTGTTCCCAAAGCCACTCTCACTGTGTTCCCACCGCCATTCTCACTGTGTTCCCACTGCCACTCTCACTGTGTCCCCACCATCACTCTCACTGTGTCCCCACCGCCAAACTCACTGTGTTCCCACCGCCACTCTCACTGTGTCCCCACCACCACTCTCACTGTGTTCCCACCGCTACTCTCACTTTGTCCCCACCGCCACTCTCAATGTGTTCCCACCGCCACTCTCACTGTGTCCCCACCGCCACTCTCACTGTGTCCCCACAGCCACTCTCACTGTGTTCCCACGGTCACTCTCAGTGTGTCCCCACAGCCACTCTCACTGTGTCCCCACAGCCACTATCACTGTGTCCCCACCGCCACTCTCACTGTGTTCCCACCGCCATTCTCACTGTTTTCCCACCGCCACTCTCACTGTGTCCCCACCGCCACTCTCACTGTGTCCCCACCACCACTCTCACTGTGTCCCCACCACCACTCTCACTGTGTCCCCACAGCCACTCTCACTGTGTCCCCACCGCCACTCTCACTGTGTCCCCACCAACACTCTCACTGTGTCCCAACAGCCACTCTCACTGTGTCCCCACAGCCACTCTCACTGTGTCCCCACCGCCACTATCACTGTGTTCCCACAGCCACTCTCAATGTGTTCCCACCGCCACTCTCACTGTGTCCCCACCGCCACTCTCACTGTGTCCCCACCTCCACTCTCACTGCGTTCCCACCGCCAATCTCAGTGCGTTCCCACCGCCACTCTCACTGTGTCCCCACCGCCACTCTCACTGTGTTCCCACCGCCACTCTCACTGTGTCCCCACCGCCACTCTCACTGTGTTCCCAAAGCCACTCTCACTGTGTTCCCACCGCCATTCTCACTGTGTTCCCACCGCCACTCTCACTGTCTCCCCACCTTCACTCTCACTGTGTCCCCACCGCCAATCTCACTGTGTTCCCACCGCCACTCTCACTGTGTCCCCACCGCCACTCTCACTGTGTTCCCACAGCCACTCTCACTGTGTCCCCACCGCCACTCTCACTGTGTCCCCACTGCCACTCTCACTGTGTCCCCACAGCCACTCTCACTGTGTCCCCACCTCCACTCTCACTGTGTCCCAACAGCCACTCTCACTGTGTCCCCACCGCCACTCTCACTGTGTTCCCACAGCCACTCTCAATGTGTTCCCACCGCCACTCTCACTGTGTCCCCACCGCCACTCTCTCTGCGTTCCCACCGCCACTCTCACTGTGTCCCCACCATCACTCTCACTGTGTTCCCAAAGCCACTCTCACTGTGTTCCCACCGCCATTCTCACTGTGTTCCCACCGCCACTCTCACTGTGTCCCCACCATCACTCTCACTGTGTCCCCACCGCCAATCTCACTGTGTTCCCACCGCCACTCTCACTGTGTCCCCACCACCACTCTCACTGTGTTCCCACCGCCACTCTCACTGTGTCCCCACCGCCACTCTCAATGTGTCCCCACCATCACTCTCACTGTGTCCCAACAGTCACTCTCACTGTGTCCCAACAGTCACTCTCACTGTGTCCCCACCGCCACTCTCACTGTGTCCCAACAGTCACTCTCACTGTGTCCCCACTGCCACTCTCACTGTGTCCCCACAGCCACTCTCACTGTGTCCCCACCGGCACTCTCACAGTGTTCCCACCGCCACTCTCACTGTTTTCCCACCGCCACTCTCACTGTGTCCCCACCACCACTTTCACTGTGTCCCCACCGCCACTCTCACTGCGTTCCCACCTCCACTCTCACTGCGTTCCCACCGCCAATCTCACTGTGTCCCCACCGCCACTCTCACTGTGTCCCCACCGCCACTCTCACTGTGTCCCCACCGCCACTCTCACTGTGTCCCCACCGCCACTCTCACTGTGTTCCCAAAGCCACTCTCACTGTGTTCCCACCGCCACTCTCACTGTGTCCCCACCGCCACTCTCACTGTGTTCCCAAAGCCACT
Organism: Cetorhinus maximus; assembly: GCF_964194155.1. Classification (NCBI taxonomy): domain Eukaryota; kingdom Metazoa; phylum Chordata; class Chondrichthyes; order Lamniformes; family Cetorhinidae; genus Cetorhinus; species Cetorhinus maximus. The sequence goes on from NC_135886.1 coordinate 56,422,376, forward strand.
CTCACTGTGTTCCCACTGCCACTCTCACTGTGTTCCCACCAGCGCTCTGACTGTGTTCCCTCTGCCTCTCTCACTCTGTACCCATCGCCTACTGCCTCTCCCACTCTGTCCCCACCGCCAGTCTCACTGCGTCCCCACCGCCACTCTCACTGTGTCCCCACCGCCACTCTCACTGTGTCCCCAGCGTCCCTCTCACTGTGTCCCCACCTCCACTCTCACTGTGTCCCCACAGCCACTCTCACTGTGTTCCCACTGCCACATTCACTGTGTTCTCAGGGCCACTCTCACTGTGTTCCCACCAGCGCTCTGACTGTGTTCCCTCTGCCTCTCCCACTCTGTCCCTCCGCCATTCTCACTGTGTCCCCACCGTCACTCTCACTGTGTCCCCACAGCCACTCTCACTGTGTCCCCACCGCCACTCTCACTGTGTTCCCACTGCCACTCTCACTGTGTCCCCACAGCCACTCTCACTGAGTCCCCACAGCCACTCTCAATGTGTTCCCACTGCCACTCTCACTGTGTCCCCACCGCCACTCTCACTGTGTCCCCACCACCACTCTCAATGTGTTCCCACTGCCACTCTCACTGTGTCCCCACCACCACTCTCACTGTGTCCCCACCGCCACTCTCACTGTGTTCCCACAGCCACTCTCAATGTGTTCCCACTGCCACTCTCACTGTGTCCCCACAGCCACTCTCACTGTGTCCCCACAGCCACTCTCAATGTGCCCCACCGCCACACTCACTGTGTCCCCACCACGACTATCACTGCGTTCCCACCGCCACTCTCACTGCGTTCCCACCACCACTCTCACTGTGTCCCCACCGCCACTCTCACTGTGTTCCCACCGCCACACTCACTGTGTCCCCACCGCCACTCTCACTGTGTTCCCAAAGCCACTCTCACTGTGTTCCCACCGCCATTCTCACTGTGTTCCCACCGCCCTCACTGTGTCCCCACCATCACTCTCACTGTGTCCCCACCGCCAATGTCACTGTGTTCCCACCGCCACTCTCACTGTGTCCCCACCGCCACTCTCACTGTGTCCCCACAGCCACTCTCACTGTGTCCCCACCTCCACTCTCACTGTGTCCCAACAGCCACTCTCACTGTGTCCCAACAGCAACTCTCACTGTGTCCCCACCACCACTCTCACTGTGTTCCCACCGCTACTCTCACTGTGTCCCCACCGCCACTCTCAATGTGTTCCCACTGCCACTCTCACTGTGTCCCCACCGCCACTCTCACTGTGTCCCCACCACCACTCTCACTGTGTCCCCACAGCCACTCTCACTGTGTCCCCACCGCCACTCTCACTGTGTTCCCAAAGCCACTCTCACTGTGTTCCCACCGCCATTCTCACTGTGTTCCCACCGCCACTCTCACTGTCTCCCCACCATCACTCTCACTGTGTCCCCACCGCCAATCTCACTGTGTTCCCACCGCCACTCTCACTGTGTCCCCACCGCCACTCTCACTGTGTTCCCACAGCCACTCTCACTGTGTCCCCACCGCCACTCTCACTGTGTCCCCACTGCCACTCTCACTGTGTCCCCACAGCCACTCTCACTGTGTCCCCACAGCCACTCTCACTGTGTCCCAACAGCCACTCTCACTGTGTCCCCACCGCCACTCTCACTGTGTTCCCACAGCCACTCTCAATGTGTTCCCACCGCCACTCTCACTGTGTCCCCACCTCCACTCTCTCTGCGTTCCCACAGCCACTCTCACTGTGTCCCCACCGCCACTCTCACTGTGTCCCCACCGCCACTCTCACTGTGTCCCCACCATCACTCTCACTGTGTTCCCAAAGCCACTCTCACTGTGTTCCCACCGCCATTCTCACTGTGTTCCCACCGCCACTCTCACTGTGTCCCCACCATCACTCTCACTGTGTCCCCACCGCCAATCTCACTGTGTTCCCACCGCCACTCTCACTGTGTCCCCACCACCACTCTCACTGTGTTCCCACCACTACTCTCACTGTGTCCCCACCGCCACTCTCAATGTGTTCCCACCGCCACTCTCACTGTGTCCCCACCATCACTCTCACTGTGTCCCCACCGCCAATCTCACTGTGTTCCCACCGCCACTCTCACTGTGTCCCCACCGCCACTCTCACTGTGTCCCCACCGCCACTCTCACTGTGTCCCCACCGCCACTCTCACTGTGTCCCCACCGCCACTCTCACTGTGTCCCCACCTCCACTCTCACTGTGTCCCCACCTCCACTCTCACTGTGTCCCAACAGCCACTCTCACTGTGTCCCCACAGCCACTCTCACTGTGTTCCCACCGCCACTCTCACTGTGTCCCCACCACCACTCTCACTGTGTCCCCACAGCCACTCTCACTGTCTCCCCACCGCCACTCTCACTGTGTCCCCACCACCACTCTCACTGTGTTCCCACCGCTACTCTCACTGTGTTCCCACCGCTACTCTCACTGTGTCCCCACCGCCACTCTCACTGCGTTCCCACCGCCACTCTCACTGTGTCCCCACCACCACTCTCACTGTGTCCCCACCACCACTCTCACTGTGTCCCCAACGCCACTCTCACTGTGTCCCCACCGCCACTCTCACTGTGTTCCCAAAGCCACTCTCACTGTGTTCCCACCGCCATTCTCACTGTGTTCCCACTGCCACTCTCACTGTGTCCCCACCATCACTCTCACTGTGTCCCCACCGCCAAACTCACTGTGTTCCCACCGCCACTCTCACTGTGTCCCCACCACCACTCTCACTGTGTTCCCACCACTACTCTCACTTTGTCCCCACCGCCACTCTCAATGTGTTCCCACCGCCACTCTCACTGTGTCCCCACCGCCACTCTCACTGTGTCCCCACAGCCACTCTCACTGTGTTCCCACGGTCACTCTCAGTGTGTCCCCACAGCCACTCTCACTGTGTCCCCACAGCCACTCTCACTGTGTCCCCACCGCCACTCTCACTGTGTTCCCACCGCCACTCTCACTGTGTCCCCACCGCCACTCTCACTGTGTGCCCACCACCACTCTCACTGTGTCCCCACCACCACTCTCACTGTGTCCCCACAGCCACTCTCACTGTGTCCCCACCGCCACTCTCACTGTGTCCCCACCAACACTCTCACTGTGTCCGAACAGCCACTCTCACTGTTTCCCCACAGCCACTCTCACTGTGTCCCCACCGCCACTATCACTGTGTTCCCACAGCCACTCTCAATGTGTTCCCACCGCCACTCTCACTGTGTCCCCACCGCCACTCTCACTGTGTCCCCACCTCCACTCTCACTGCGTTCCCACCGCCAATCTCAGTGCGTTCCCACCGCCACTCTCACTGTGTCCCCACCGCCACTCTCACTGTGTTCCCACCGCCACTCTCACTGTGTCCCCACCGCCACTCTCACTGTGTTCCCAAAGCCACTCTCACTGTGTTCCCACCGCCATTCTCACTGTGTTCCCACCGCCACTCTCACTGTCTCCCCACCATCACTCTCACTGTGTCCCCACCGCCAATCTCACTGTGTTCCCACCGCCACTCTCACTGTGTCCCCACCGCCACTCTCACTGTGTTCCCACAGCCACTCTCACTGTGTCCCCACCGCCACTCTCACTGTGTCCCCACTGCCACTCTCACTGTGTCCCCACAGCCACTCTCACTGTGTCCCCACCTCCACTCTCACTGTGTCCCAACAGCCACTCTCACTGTGTCCCCACCGCCACTCTCACTGTGTTCCCACAGCCACTCTCAATGTGTTCCCACCGCCACTCTCACTGTGTCCCCACCGCCACTCTCTCTGCGTTCCCACCGCCACTCTCACTGTGTCCCCACCGCCACTCTCACTGTGTCCCCACTGCCACTCTCACTGTGTCCCCACCATCACTCTCACTGTGTTCCCAAAGCCACTCTCACTGTGTTCCCACCGCCATTCTCACTGTGTTCCCACCGCCACTCTCACTGTGTCCCCACCATCACTCTCACTGTGTCCCCACCGCCAATCTCACTGTGTTCCCACCGCCACTCTCACTGTGTCCCCACCACCACTCTCACTGTGTTCCCACCGCCACTCTCACTGTGTCCCCACCGCCACTCTCAATGTGTCCCCACCATCACTCTCACTGTGTCCCAACAGTCACTCTCACTGTGTCCCAACAGTCACTCTCACTGTGTCCCCACCGCCACTCTCACTGTGTCCCAACAGTCACTCTCACTGTGTCCCCACTGCCACTCTCACTGTGTCCCCACAGCCACTCTCACTGTGTCCCCACCGGCACTCTCACAGTGTTCCCACCGCCACTCTCACTGTTTTCCCACCGCCACTCTCACTGTGTCCCCACCACCACTTTCACTGTGTCCCCACCGCCACTCTCACTGCGTTCCCACCTCCACTCTCACTGCGTTCCCACCGCCAATCTCACTGTGTCCCCACCGCCACTCTCACTGTGTCCCCACCGCCACTCTCACTGTGTCCCCACCGCCACTCTCACTGTGTCCCCACCGCCACTCTCACTGTGTTCCCAAAGCCACTCTCACTGTGTTCCCACCGCCACTCTCACTGTGTTCCCACCAGCGCTCTGACTGTGTTCCCTCTGCCTCTCTCACTCTGTACCCATCGCCTACTGCCTCTCCCACTCTGTCCCCACCGCCAGTCTCACTGCGTCCCCACCGCCACTCTCACTGTGTCCCCACCGCCACTCTCACTGTGTCCCCAGCGTCCCTCTCACTGTGTCCCCACCTCCACTCTCACTGTGTCCCCACAGCCACTCTCACTGTGTTCCCACTGCCACATTCACTGTGTTCTCAGGGCCACTCTCACTGTGTTCCCACCAGCGCTCTGACTGTGTTCCCTCTGCCTCTCCCACTCTGTCCCTCCGCCATTCTCACTGTGTCCCCACCGTCACTCTCACTGTGTCCCCACAGCCACTCTCACTGTGTCCCCACCGCCACTCTCACTGTGTTCCCACTGCCACTCTCACTGTGTCCCCACAGCCACTCTCACTGTGTCCCCACAGCCACTCTCAATGTGTTCCCACTGCCACTCTCACTGTGTCCCCACCGCCACTCTCACTGTGTCCCGACCACCACTCTCAATGTGTTCCCACTGCCACGCTCACTGTGTCCCCACCACCACTCTCACTGTGTCCCCACCACCACTCTCACTGTGTTCCCACCACTACTCTCACTGTGTCCCCACCGCCACTCTCAATGTGTTCCCACCGCCACTCTCACTGTGTCCCCACCATCACTCTCACTGTGTCCCCACCGCCAATCTCACTGTGTTCCCACCGCCACTCTCACTGTGTCCCCACCGCCACTCTCACTGTGTCCCCACCGCCACTCTCACTGTGTCCCCACCGCCACTCTCACTGTGTCCCCACCGCCACTCTCACTGTGTCCCCACCTCCACTCTCACTGTGTCCCCACCTCCACTCTCACTGTGTCCCAACAGCCACTCTCACTGTGTCCCCACAGCCACTCTCACTGTGTTCCCACCGCCACTCTCACTGTGTCCCCACCACCACTCTCACTGTGTTCCCACCGCTACTCTCACTGTGTTCCCACCGCTACTCTCACTGTGTCCCCACCGCCACTCTCACTGCGTTCCCACCGCCACTCTCACTGTGTCCCCACCACCACTCTCACTGTGTCCCCACCACCACTCTCACTGTGTCCCCAACGCCACTCTCACTGTGTCCCCACCGCCACTCTCACTGTGTTCCCAAAGCCACTCTCACTGTGTTCCCACCGCCATTCTCACTGTGTTCCCACTGCCACTCTCACTGTGTCCCCACCATCACTCTCACTGTGTCCCCACCGCCAAACTCACTGTGTTCCCACCGCCACTCTCACTGTGTCCCCACCACCACTCTCACTGTGTTCCCACCGCTACTCTCACTTTGTCCCCACCGCCACTCTCAATGTGTTCCCACCGCCACTCTCACTGTGTCCCCACCGCCACTCTCACTGTGTCCCCACAGCCACTCTCACTGTGTTCCCACGGTCACTCTCAGTGTGTCCCCACAGCCACTCTCACTGTGTCCCCACAGCCACTCTCACTGTGTCCCCACCGCCACTATCACTGTGTTCCCACAGCCACTCTCAATGTGTTCCCACCGCCACTCTCACTGTGTCCCCACCGCCACTCTCACTGTGTCCCCACCTCCACTCTCACTGCGTTCCCACCGCCAATCTCAGTGCGTTCCCACCGCCACTCTCACTGTGTCCCCACCGCCACTCTCACTGTGTTCCCACCGCCACTCTCACTGTGTCCCCACCGCCACTCTCACTGTGTTCCCAAAGCCACTCTCACTGTGTTCCCACCGCCATTCTCACTGTGTTCCCACCGCCACTCTCACTGTCTCCCCACCATCACTCTCACTGTGTCCCCACCGCCAATCTCACTGTGTTCCCACCGCCACTCTCACTGTGTCCCCACCGCCACTCTCACTGTGTTCCCACAGCCACTCTCACTGTGTCCCCACCGCCACTCTCACTGTGTCCCCACTGCCACTCTCACTGTGTCCCCACAGCCACTCTCACTGTGTCCCCACCTCCACTCTCACTGTGTCCCAACAGCCACTCTCACTCTGTCCCCACCGCCACTCTCACTGTGTTCCCACAGCCACTCTCAATGTGTTCCCACCGCCACTCTCACTGTGTCCCCACCGCCACTCTCTCTGCGTTCCCACCGCCACTCTCACTGTGTCCCCACCGCCACTCTCACTGTGTCCCCACTGCCACTCTCACTGTGTCCCCACCATCACTCTCACTGTGTTCCCAAAGCCACTCTCACTGTGTTCCCACCGCCATTCTCACTGTGTTCCCACCGCCACTCTCACTGTGTCCCCACCATCACTCTCACTGTGTCCCCACCGCCAATCTCACTGTGTTCCCACCGCCACTCTCACTGTGTCCCCACCACCACTCTCACTGTGTTCCCACCGCCACTCTCACTGTGTCCCCACCGCCACTCTCAATGTGTCCCCACCATCACTCTCACTGTGTCCCAACAGTCACTCTCACTGTGTCCCAACAGTCACTCTCACTGTGTCCCCACCGCCACTCTCACTGTGTCCCAACAGTCACTCTCACTGTGTCCCCACTGCCACTCTCACTGTGTCCCCACAGCCACTCTCACTGTGTCCCCACCGGCACTCTCACAGTGTTCCCACCGCCACTCTCACTGTTTTCCCACCGCCACTCTCACTGTGTCCCCACCACCACTTTCACTGTGTCCCCACCGCCACTCTCACTGCGTTCCCACCTCCACTCTCACTGCGTTCCCACCGCCAATCTCACTGTGTCCCCACCGCCACTCTCACTGTGTCCCCACCGCCACTCTCACTGTGTCCCCACCGCCACTCTCACTGTGTCCCCACCGCCACTCTCACTGTGTTCCCAAAGCCACTCTCACTGTGTTCCCACCGCCACTCTCACTGTGTTCCCACCAGCGCTCTGACTGTGTTCCCTCTGCCTCTCTCACTCTGTACCCATCGCCTACTGCCTCTCCCACTCTGTCCCCACCGCCAGTCTCACTGCGTCCCCACCGCCACTCTCACTGTGTCCCCACCGCCACTCTCACTGTGTCCCCAGCGTCCCTCTCACTGTGTCCCCACCTCCACTCTCACTGTGTCCCCACAGCCACTCTCACTGTGTTCCCACTGCCACATTCACTGTGTTCTCAGGGCCACTCTCACTGTGTTCCCACCAGCGCTCTGACTGTGTTCCCTCTGCCTCTCCCACTCTGTCCCTCCGCCATTCTCACTGTGTCCCCACCGTCACTCTCACTGTGTCCCCACAGCCACTCTCACTGTGTCCCCACCGCCACTCTCACTGTGTTCCCACTGCCACTCTCACTGTGTCCCCACAGCCACTCTCACTGTGTCCCCACAGCCACTCTCAATGTGTTCCCACTGCCACTCTCACTGTGTCCCCACCGCCACTCTCACTGTGTCCCGACCACCACTCTCAATGTGTTCCCACTGCCACGCTCACTGTGTCCCCACCACCACTCTCACTGTGTCCCCACCGCCACTCTCACTGTGTTCCCACAGCCACTCTCAATGTGTTCCCACTGCCACTCTCACTGTGTCCCCACAGCCACTCTCACTGTGTCCCCACAGCCACTCTCACTGTGCCCCACCGCCACACTCACTGTGTCCCCACCACGACTATCACTGCGTTCCCACCGCCACTCTCACTGCGTTCCCACCGCCACTCTCACTGTGTCCCCACCGCCACTCTCACTGTGTTCCCACCGCCACACTCACTGTGTCCCCACCGCCACTCTCACTGTGTTCCCAAAGCCACTCTCACTGTGTTCCCACCGCCATTCTCACTGTGTTCCCACCGCCCTCACTGTGTCCCCACCATCACTCTCACTGTGTCCCCACCGCCAATGTCACTGTGTTCCCACTGCCACTCTCACTGTGTCCCCACCGCCACTCTCACTGTGTCCCCACAGCCACTCTCACTGTGTCCCCACCTCCACTCTCACTGTGTCCCAACAGCCACTCTCACTGTGTCCCAACAGCAACTCTCACTGTGTCCCCACCACCACTCTCACTGTGTTCCCACCGCTACTCTCACTGTGTCCCCACCGCCACTCTCAATGTGTTCCCATTGCCACTCTCACTGTGTCCCCACCGCCACTCTCACTGTGTCCCCACCACCACTCTCACTGTGTCCCCACAGCCACTCTCACTGTGTCCCCACCGCCACTCTCACTGTGTTCCCAAAGCCACTCTCACTGTGTTCCCACCGCCATTCTCACTGTGTTCCCACCGCCACTCTCACTGTCTCCCCACCATCACTCTCACTGTGTCCCCACCGCCAATCTCACTGTGTTCCCATGCCACTCTCACTGTGTCCCCACCGCCACTCTCACTGTGTTCCCACAGCCACTCTCACTGTGTTCCCACAGCCACTCTCACTGTGTCCCCACCGCCACTCTCAATGTGTTCCCACCGCCACTCTCACTGTGTCCCCACCATCACTCTCACTGTGTCCCCACCGCCAATCTCACTGTGTTCCCACCGCCACTCTCACTGTGTCCCCACCGCCACTCTCACTGTGGTCCCACCGCCACTCTCACTGTGTCCCCACCGCCACTCTCACTGTGTCCCCACCACCACTCTCACTGTGTCCCCACAGCCACTCTCACTGTGTCCCCACCTCCACTCTCACTGTGTCCCAACAGCCACTCTCACTGTGTCCCCACAGCCACTCTCACTGTGTTCCCACCGCCACTCTCACTGTGTCCCCACCACCACTCTCACTGTGTCCCCACAGCCACTCTCACTGTCTCCCCACCGCCACTCTCACTGTGTCCCCACCACCACTCTCACTGTGTTCCCACCGCTACTCTCACTGTGTTCCCACCGCTACTCTCACTGTGTCCCCACCGCCACTCTCACTGCGTTCCCACCGCCACTCTCACTGTGTCCCCACCACCACTCTCACTGTGTCCCCACCACCACTCTCACTGTGTCCCCAACGCCACTCTCACTGTGTCCCCACCGCCACTCTCACTGTGTTCCCAAAGCCACTCTCACTGTGTTCCCACCGCCATTCTCACTGTGTTCCCACTGCCACTCTCACTGTGTCCCCACCATCACTCTCACTGTGTCCCCACCGCCAAACTCACTGTGTTCCCACCGCCACTCTCACTGTGTCCCCACCACCACTCTCACTGTGTTCCCACCGCTACTCTCACTTTGTCCCCACCGCCACTCTCAATGTGTTCCCACCGCCACTCTCACTGTGTCCCCACCGCCACTCTCACTGTGTCCCCACAGCCACTCTCACTGTGTTCCCACGGTCACTCTCAGTGTGTCCCCACAGCCACTCTCACTGTGTCCCCACAGCCACTCTCACTGTGTCCCCACCGCCACTCTCACTGTGTTCCCACCGCCACTCTCACTGTTTTCCCACCGCCACTCTCACTGTGTCCCCACCGCCACTCTCACTGTGTGCCCACCACCACTCTCACTGTGTCCCCACCACCACTCTCACTGTGTCCCCACAGCCACTCTCACTGTGTCCCCACCGCCACTCTCACTGTGTCCCCACCAACACTCTCACTGTGTCCCAACAGCCACTCTCACTGTGTCCCCACAGCCACTCTCACTGTGTCCCCACCGCCACTATCACTGTGTTCCCACAGCCACTCTCAATGTGTTCCCACCGCCACTCTCACTGTGTCCCCACCGCCACTCTCACTGTGTCCCCACCTCCACTCTCACTGCGTTCCCACCGCCAATCTCAGTGCGTTCCCACCGCCACTCTCACTGTGTCCCCACCGCCACTCTCACTGTGTTCCCACCGCCTCTCTCACTGTGTCCCCACCGCCACTCTCACTGTGTTCCCAAAGCCACTCTCACTGTGTTCCCACCGCCATTCTCACTGTGTTCCCACCGCCACTCTCACTGTCTCCCCACCATCACTCTCACTGTGTCCCCACCGCCAATCTCACTGTGTTCCCACCGCCACTCTCACTGTGTCCCCACCGCCACTCTCACTGTGTTCCCACAGCCACTCTCACTGTGTCCCCACCGCCACTCTCACTGTGTCCCCACTGCCACTCTCACTGTGTCCCCACAGCCACTCTCACTGTGTCCCCACCTCCACTCTCACTGTGTCCCAACAGCCACTCTCACTCTGTCCCCACCGCCACTCTCACTGTGTTCCCACAGCCACTCTCAATGTGTTCCCACCGCCACTCTCACTGTGTCCCCACCGCCACTCTCTCTGCGTTCCCACCGCCACTCTCACTGTGTCCCCACCGCCACTCTCACTGTGTCCCCACTGCCACTCTCACTGTGTCCCCACCATCACTCTCACTGTGTTCCCAAAGCCACTCTCACTGTGTTCCCACCGCCATTCTCACTGTGTTCCCACCGCCACTCTCACTGTGTCCCCACCATCACTCTCACTGTGTCCCCACCGCCAATCTCACTGTGTTCCCACCGCCACTCTCACTGTGTCCCCACCACCACTCTCACTGTGTTCCCACCGCCACTCTCACTGTGTCCCCACCGCCACTCTCAATGTGTCCCCACCATCACTCTCACTGTGTCCCAACAGTCACTCTCACTGTGTCCCAACAGTCACTCTCACTGTGTCCCCACCGCCACTCTCACTGTGTCCCAACAGTCACTCTCACTGTGTCCCCACTGCCACTCTCACTGTGTCCCCACAGCCACTCTCACTGTGTCCCCACCGGCACTCTCACAGTGTTCCCACCGCCACTCTCACTGTTTTCCCACCGCCACTCTCACTGTGTCCCCACCACCACTTTCACTGTGTCCCCACCGCCACTCTCACTGCGTTCCCACCTCCACTCTCACTGCGTTCCCACCGCCAATCTCACTGTGTCCCCACCGCCACTCTCACTGTGTCCCCACCGCCACTCTCACTGTGTCCCCACCGCCACTCTCACTGTGTCCCCACCGCCACTCTCACTGTGTTCCCAAAGCCACTCTCACTGTGTTCCCACCGCCACTCTCACTGTGTCCCCACCGCCACTCTCACTGTGTTCCCACCGCCACTCTCACTGTCTCCCCACCATCACTCTCACTGTGTCCCCACCGCCAATCTCACTGTGTTCCCACCGCCACTCTCACTGTGTCCCCACCGCCACTCTCACTGTGTTCCCACAACCACTCTCACTGTGTTCCCACCGCCACTCTCACTGTGTCCCCACCGCCAATCTCACTGTGTCCCCACAGCCACTCTCACTGTGTCCCCGCCACTCTCACTGTGTCCCAACAGCCACTCTCACTGTGTCCCCACAGCCACTCTCACTGTGTCCCCACAGCCACTCTCACTGTGTCCCCACCGCCACTCTCACTGTGTCCCCACAGCCACTCTCACTGTGTTCCCACCACCACTCTCACTGTGTTCCCACCGCCACCCTCACTGTGTCCCCACAGCCACTCTCACTGTGTCCCCACAGCCACTCTCACTGTGTTCCTGCCACCTCTCTTCTGCAGCCACTTGTTCTAATATGTAGTGGGTATAGTGTTTGAATGCCAATTGACCCTACGGGAATCAACTCATCATTTTGTTAACTTGTTGATCTATTTCTTCTAATGTTTATCTCCCAGGCAACTTGATAACATGATCCTTTCCTGGAAACCAGCTACTTTTTAAAATAACTGGAAATCAGATTGTAGATAAACCGAGTTCTTAAAGGAACTATCACCCCAGTATATCACATAGGCTCCCCTGCACCACCACATCCAATCCTGCCCCAACTCCTAAAGCACGAGGTGCATCACACATCCACTCTGAAAAGAAAAAAAGCCTTATGCAACAAAGGAATTTTTCACAACTCTTTAAAATACTACACTTTTTGACATTATTAACACTTTAACAAATATCATGTTACGTACACAATAATCACTTCCCCATATTTCCTTCAAAATTCGAATGCCCAGCATGTTGTGATCCCAGGTCCTTGATACAAAGGTGATTGTATTTTAACTGCTGGTGAGATAGAAGAAAGAACAAAGAAAAGTACAGAACAAAAACAGAATTACCTGGAAAAACTCAGCAGGTCTGGCAGCATCGGTGGAGAAGAAATCAGTTAACGTTTCGAGCCTTCACGACCCTTCGGCAGAACTGAAGCATAGTTAGGAGAAAGGAGAAATATAAGCTGGTTTAAGGTGGGGGGGGCGGGGGGAGAGAGAAGTTGAGGGTATGGTGATTGTGGAGATAAGCAAGCAGTGATAGGAGCAGATAATCAAAAGATGTCACAGACAAAAGGATCAAAGAGGTGTTGAAGGTGGTGATATTTGTCTAAGAAAAGTGCTAATTAAGAATGGAAGACAGGACACTCAAGGTACAGCTCTAGTGGGGGTGGGGTGGAAAGACTAACAAGGTTTTAGTTTTAGATTTAAAAATAATGGAAATAGGTGGGAAAAGAAGAATCTATATAAATTATTGAAAAAAATGGGGAGGGGGAAGAAACGGGGTGGGGATGGGGGGAGGGGGAGTTTAAGATCTAAAGTTGTTGAATTCAATATTCAGCCCGGAAGGCTGTAAAGTGCCTAGTCGGAAGATGAGGTGCTGTTCCTCCAGTTTGCGTTGGGCTTCACTGGAACAATGCAGCAAGCCAAGGACAGACATGTGGGCAAGAGAACAGGGTGGAGTGTTAAAATGGCAAGCGACAGGGAGGTTTGGGTCTTTCTTGCGGACAGACCGCAGGTGTTCTGCAAAACGGTGGCCCAGTTTGTGTTTGGTCTCTCCAATGTAGAGGAGACCGCATTGGGAGCAACGAATGCAGTAGACTAAGTTAGGGGAAATGCAAGTGAAATGCTGCTTCACTTGAAAGGAGTGTTTGGGCCCTTGGGCGGTGAGGAGAGAGGAAGTGAAGGGGCAGGTGTTGCATCTTCTGCGTGGGCATGGGGAGGTGCCATAGGTGGGGGTTGAGGAGTAGGGGATGATGGAGGAGTGGACCAGGGTGTCCCGGAGGGAACGATCCCTACGGAATGTCATCAGGGGGGGTGAAGGGAAGATGTGTTTGGTGGTGGCATCATGCTGGAGTTGGCGGAAATGGCGGAGGATGATCCTTTGAATGCGGAGGCTGGTGGGGTGATAAGTGAGGACAAGGGGGACCCTATCATGTTTCTGGGAAGGAGGAGAAGGCGTGAGGGAGGATGCACGGGATATGGGCCGGACACGGTTGAGGGCCCTGTCAACGACCGTGGATGGAAAACCTCGGTTAAGGAAGAAGGAGGACATGTCAGAGGAGCTGTTTTTGAAGGTAGCATCATCAGAACAGATGCGACGGAGGCGAAGGAACTGAGAGAATGGGATGGAGTCTTTACAGGAAGCGGGGTGTGAGGAGCTGTAGTCGAGGTAGCTGTGGGAGTCGGTAGGCTTGTAATGGATATTGGTGGACAGTCTATCATCAGAAATTGAGACAGAGAGGTCAATGAAGGGAAGAGAAGTGTCAGAGATGGACCATGTGAAAATGATGGAGGGGTGGAGATTGGAATCAAAATTAATAAATTTTTCCAGGTCCCGACGAGAGCATGAAGCAGCACCGAAGTAATCATCGATGTACCGGAGAAAGAGTTGTGGGAGGGGGCCGGAGTAGGACTGGAACAAGGAATGTTCCACATACCCCATAAAGAGACAGGCATAGCTGGGGCCCATGCGGGTACCCATAGCCACACCTTTTATTTGGAGGAAGTGAGAGGAGTTAAAGGAGAAATTGTTCAGTGTGAGAACAACTTCAGCCAGACGGAGGAGAGTAGTGGTGGATGGGGATTGTTGGGGCTTCTGTTCAAGGAAGAAGCTAAGGGCCCTCAGACCATCCTGGTGGGGGATGGAGGTGTAGAGGGATTGGACATCCATGGTGAAGAGGAAGCGGTTGGGGCCAGAGAACTGGAAATTGCTGATGTGACGTAAGGTGTCAGAGGAATCACAGATGTAGGTGGGAAGGGACTGGACAAGGGGAGAGAGAAGGGAGTCAAGATAACGAGAAATGAGTTCCGTGGGGCAGGAACAGGCTGACATGATCGGTCTGCCAGGACAGTTCTGTTTGTGGATTTTGGGTAGGAGAAAAGTACAGCACAGGAACAGGCCCTTCGGCCCTCCAAGCCTGCGCCGATTATATTGCCTGTCAAACTAAAACATTTTGCACTTCCAGGGTCCATATCCCTCTATTCCCATCCTATTTATGTATTTGTCAAGCTGCCTCTTAAACATCACTATCATACCTGCTTCCACTACCTCCTCTGGCAGCGAATTCCAGACACTCACTACCCTCTGCGTAAAAAACTTGCAACGCACATCTCCTCTAAAGTTTTCTCCTCTCACCTTAAATCTATGTCCCCTAGTAATTGACTCTTCCATCCTGGGAAAAAGCTTCTGACTATCTACTCTGTCCATGCCAATCATAATTTGGTGAACTTCTATCAAGTCGCCCCTCAATCTCCGTCGCTCTAGTGAGAACAATCCGAGTTTCTCCAACCTCTCCGCATAGCTAATAACCTCCAGACCAGGCAGCATCCTGGTAAATCTTCTCTGCACCCTCTCCAATGCCTCCATATCCTTCTGGTAATGTGGTGACCAGAATTGCACGCAATATTCCAAGTGTGGCCTAACCAAGGTTCTATACAGCTGCAGCATGACTTCCCAGCTTTTATTCTCAATACCCCTGCCGATGAAGGCAAGCATGCCATATGCCTTCCTGACTACCTGCGTTGCCACTTTCAGTGACCTGTGGACCTGTACACCCAGATCGCTCTGCCCGTCGATGCACTTAAGGGTTCTGCCATTTACTGTATAATTCCTACCTGTATTAGACCTTCCAAAATGCATTACCTCACATTTGTCCGGATTAAACTCCATCTGCCATTTCTCCGTCCAAGTCTCCAACCGATCTATATCCCGTTATATCCTTTGACAATCCTCTTCACTATCTGCAACTCCTCCAACCTTATTGTCGTCTGCAAACTTACTAATTAGCCCAGTTACATTTTCCTCCAAATCATTTACGTACACTACAAACAGCAAAGGTCCCAGCACTGATCCCTGCGGAACACCACTAGTCACAGCTCTCCATTCAGAAAAGCACCCTTCCACTGCTACCCTCTGTCTTCTATGACCAAGCCAATTCTGTATCCATTTTGCCAGCCCACCTCTGATCCCATGCGACTTTACCTTCTGTACCAGTCTGCCATGAGGGACCTTGTCAAAGGCCTTACTGAAATCCATGTAGATAATACCCACTGCCCTTCCATCATCGATCATCTTTGTCACTTCCTCGAAAAACTCGATCAAGTTAGTGAGACACGACCTCCCCTTCGCAAAACCATGCTGCCTCTCACTAATACGCCCATTTACTTCCAAATGGTAGTAAATCCTGTCACGAAGAATCTTCTCCAGTAATTTCCCTACCACTGACGTAAGGCTCACCGGCCTGTAATTTCCTGGATTATCCCTGCTACCCTTCTTAAAGATGATGTCCAAAACTTTTGACATTTAAATAAAGTTTATAAATCTCCTTTATACAATGATGCTTTATTTAAACGAATAGACAAACTCTGGATAATGCACCTTCTGTTCCATTATTCCTCCCTGCGACATGAACCACTTTTAGAGTAAATGGCTGCAGCATCAGATTTCAGAGAAACAAGCAGTGATTCTTAATCTGGAATTTCACAAAAAAAATGAATGGATTATTGTTTGTGCAGCTCACAGCCTCTCTGCATTGGCTAAACTTATTACTTGGGGTTTGATTTCAAAACTTTCTGCCTCATCATTTCAACTCCCAGGTAGAGTCATATCGCTCTCTTCCTTCTTTACTACCTGGAGTACTCTCCTTGGTATCCTCCTTGTCGTAATAACATTTCAGCATATTTATGTCTGTCATGAAGATATTAATGTCTATAATGTTATTGGAAATTATTTTTCGATTAGACTTGTAGCAGGATCTATGTCTGTGGGTGTTTTTGTGTGGCTTAATTGGATTAAAGCCAGCTAGTCTGGGTACTTTGATGTATTGTAGTTTGAGATGTTAATTAGATAAATGAAAGGTTAAATGAGAATTTACATTGAAAGGGAAAGCTCGGTATAACCTGAGAAGAGTGTGTGCATGTGTGCAGGTCAGAGGCATGTAAGATCTAAGGAGCCTGTAAGCCCTGCAACTGTGACTGCATAGGAACCAAATTGAAAGGAACCTTATTTTGAATTTGTAAGATAAAATGTGCTTTGCCTGGTGTCTGTTTAAAATCTATGGGTTATTGTTGCCTTGGTGAAGATTTACCTGGAGTGATTAATTTGGGGATTTGTTTAAAAGTTAGTTGTATATAAAAAAAACTTCTTGAGGCTCGGTGGTCTTATTCCTGAATTCAGAACTGCATCTCAAACATACCAATTGAAAATATAAGTTATGGCAGTTGTTCAAGTTTCCCTCTGGGATTTAAACAATTCAACCTTTACCATCTGCTGTGTCATAAAAATGTCACACATTCACCGAGTTCTCCTTCTATCTGACGTACTAGTAACATAATTTACCTCATTAAATTTCTTTTTAACTGAATAAGATCCACTAAATCTCGCCTTCCGTGGTTCCCCAGTATTCGTAACTGAACCGATAGCTAATGCCCAGGTTTAAAAGTGCTTTCTTCAGCTGTCTTATATCCTTGTTTTTTGATCACCTGTTGAGAAACCTTAAGGTGTTTTCAAGGAACTGTACATACCTTTGACAGTCTGTCTCAGAATTTAGACACATAGTCTAAGAGAGAAATTTCCTCATCCTGATCCATGAAGTTCTCTTTAATAAATTTAAGTTTACTTTGTGCCCATCTACTAACTCAAAGGGACTGAAATCTGTTGATTCATTAGGTGCATCCCAATTGCAAATGATAAAATTGAAATTCCTCTAACCCAATCCTCTGAATATTCTTTGAATCCCCTTCCTAGTAGCACTGTACCTACGCCACATGGACTGCAGCAGTTCAAGAAGGCGGCTCACCACCACCTTCTCAAGGGCAACTAGGGATGGGCAATAAATGCTGGCCCAGCCAGTGAAGCCCACATCCCGTGCATAAATTTTTAAAAAATCAAGGCGATGATATGATCCTTGCTGCCGACTCTGAAGAGAAGCTGCTAAAAGATTTTGGATAGAGCAGTGAGTGAAAGTGAGAAGAAAGGGCTGAGCATAAACTGTAAGAAAACAAGAAGTCTAGTAAAAAAAAACAGAATGTAAGGTCACAGTGAAGAATGAAAATGTCACACAGGCAGACAAATTTTGGTGCCCAGGAAGTTTGTTAACATCAGATGGAAAGTGTGACCAAGATAAAAGGATTGGAATGGCTAAAGATGGATTATGATCAACTCAAAATTAGCCATGAAAACAAAGCTGAAAATCCTGGAATGTTTCCTTACACCAGTTTTGACTATGGAAGTTGGATGATCAGCCAAGCAATGCAGAGAAGAATTGAAGCTGCAGAGTTGTGGTTTTTGAGGTGAAAATTGGCGATATCTTGAACAAGTCTCACTGCCAATGAAGAGGTGCTCGTAAAATCTGAGACCAAAAGAGCTCTGCTGACCAAGATCAGGAAGAGGCAGCTGGAATTGCTGAGGCATATAATAGGAAATGATGGTTTAGAGAAGCTGGTGCTGATGGGAAAGATCGATGGTAAAACAGGTCGAGGTAGACAAAGAATGATCTTTCTAAAAAGCCTCACAAACTGAATGAATTTATCATCAATGGAAATGATCAATGCCTCCAGAGCAAGATCAACATGCAGGTCCATGGTCGCCAATGCCCTCTGAGGGAATGGTACGTGAAGAGAGAGAGAGAATCTTTGATTGAGCCTTTAAGGTTTGATGGCATCGTTCCAATGCCCCTGCAAGCAACTGTGGGTGATATGCAATTGATTTAAGTTATTTTATTCAAAAACTGCATATAGTTTACTGGAATACCCATGAGATCAAACTTAACCCTTGGTCAGATTGAACCTCTGTGACCAATCTATTCCTAGTGAAAAACTGAATTAACCCTTCAATAACCATCTTTACAGCAAATCTTAAGGGAAAGGTCTCTGGGAACCTCATAGACAAATCTATGATAGTTAAATGATACCCAATGAAACCCCATTTTGGTTTTATTAAAGGGTCCCACACAATCCATTAGAACCCACTAAACAATTCACCGAAAGCGGGTATGGGGGTCAATAGAGCTGGTTTAATTGGCAGCTGGGGTTTTCCAATCAGTCTTCATGTGCGACATATCTTGCAGACTTCGACCACATCCTGATACAAGCCTGGCCAGTTAAAGGTTTTCATTATTTTAGCCCAAGTCTTTTTATTCCTAAATGACCTGCCACTCGAATCTCATGTGCAATCCTTAAAATTTCCCTGTGATAAGCAGGAGAGACAGCAATTTGATGGACTGCAGTCCATGCCTCATCCACTGGTCTTTGAGGACATCTCCATTTCCTCATTAATATCTTTTTTAGGTAATAACATTCATTCTGCCTCTGAATACGATGTCTGAGATAATACCCACAAACTAGGATCAAGCTGCTGGGCCTCAATTAAAGAAGAATGACTAAAGAAGTCTGCCTCATTCTTCCCAAGGTTTTCATCCTCATCCAAATTTCCAGGAAAAAGCCTCGCCTAATCGGATACCTAAATCATTCTCCTTTAAAGTTGATTTTGCTTCATTCTGTCTCACCATACCAGTCTGAGACCTTGGGAAAAATTTTCAGGTCAGCAAGCAGGGGCGGGGTCCACTCACTGACGTGTAAAATGACGCGTGATGATGTTGGGCAGGCATCCCGATGTCACCGCGCATCATTTAGATTTCCAGTTCAGCGGGTACATAACCGAGTCGGCTGCGCGCCTGCCAAACTGTCAAAGGCCTATTAAGTCCTGTTAAAATCTAATTGAAATAATAAACTGAGCTGCCCGTCCAATCTTAATGTTGGCGGGCAGGCGAAGAGCCCAGGCGGCCTTCGCATTTTTCATGGAACCTCATCCACAGGCGGGATGAAGTTTCATGAAGTGTTTAAAAATTCATTAAAAATTTAAAAAAAAATCATTGCCATGGCACATGTTTTAAAAGTTTTTAATTTCTTTATTTAGTTGTTTAAAACTTAAACTAATCTCCCTGAGGCACCTCCGTGGACCCAATTGGAGCACCGATCGGGTTCACGCCCACTCCTGCCCGCCCCCGCACAGCCCCCACAATGGGGGGGAAAATTCTGCCCCTTGTTACTAGGCAATCTGGGAACATTCTAGGATGTTCCACCGACTAAATCTCAGTTTCTCTCATTTAAACCAGCTGTCTTGAAACATTTGGAGATGCTAATACCCCATCACCTATCAAATCATTTCCCAGTAAAAACGTCTAATCCTTCAATACGCAAACTAGGAACAACTGTTATGACCGGGATAGGAGGAGTGTGTGAATTATCTATCCCCACTACCCTGCAGGCCGTACCATGAATTTAAATGTTTAATTTTCTCACCGACATGGCCAATTGTGTACCTGTACCTCCAGTACCCAGAAGAAAAGAGACTCTGACCAGGCTTCTTTCAAAAACTCAGAATGATTAATTTATTATAAAACAAAACTTCTTTTAACAAGTTGCAAGTACTGGTTATCACACAATTGTAATCGGGAAGTATATCTATATCTTCCTAAAGAATTCCCCCAGCACACACACACACAGACACAGACACACACACAGACACAGACACACACACAGACACAGACACACACACGCACACAGACAGAGACACACATGCACACAGACAGACAGACACACACACACACAAACAAAGGACAAACAGGTAAGAGTCTGTCTGCAGAGATGGGCTTTGGAGGATGCACATTATAAACTAAAGGATAAAGTCCGCAGGGTTTCGATGCTGTCGACCTGGAGCTCTCTGGTGTGAAGACTGGCCACTGGTCCCGGTGGATGCCTGGAAGTTCTCACCGCTGGTCTCAGCTTTACAGGTCCAAATGCAGACTGGTTACACCCAGATGAGGATTCTCTGGCTACAGGTTGATAGCCACACACAATTTTAGGCAAGGTAGAGAGAGGGAGCCAGTCAAGGTAGCCTTCTTTTCTCAGCTTGTTCTCCAACAAAACTGCCTTCAAAACAAGCAGGTTCATAACTTGAGTTTTTTCCCTCTCTCCCATGTGATTGCCTTTTGTCTCCCAGCTTTTCATTAAGTAAAGAGCTTTGCAGTTCAACACAAGGAAACAACTTCACAAGTACCACAGAGGTAAGGTGATGTCTTGGAAGAGACCTGCTTGTTTGCAGTTCCAAGGTGAACTTATGACCTTTTTAAAAAAAATCCCACATTAGCATCCAATTGTACAGGTAATGCCAAATCCCTCCATTTTGTAAAAGAAAACTTCAGTCTTGAGAGGTATGATTCTAATATGACTCCGCCCTTAAGAAATGAGACACCATTTCCAAATGTGTTTCATCGCAATGTATACAGAAAATGATATGTACAACATACAAACAGGATTCAACATGCACTCACTCAGCCATTTGCTCCTTATACAGAATCTGTTCAGTTTTTCTGACTTCCTTACTTTCCAGACAATTATAAATAATTTACATTCTTGCTAATGCATCAGCAATTATATTATCGTGTCCAGCAATAAGAACAATCTGCAAGTTATAAGGTTGTATTAGCAAGCTCCATCAGAACAGTCTGTCATTCTGAGTCTTAAATTTACCCACAGAGACCACAGGGTTATGGTCAGTTTATAGTAATGTGTCTTTACTGCCATGACGGATACATACCTCAAAATGTTTAAAAGAAGTAACAATCCCAGGCTTTCCTTTTCTACTGTAAAGTATCTCTTCTGATGCCAATTTAATTTTTTTAGAAAAGTACCCCACCGGTTTCTGTATGCCTGATTCACCTTCTTGCAATCAGACTGGACCCGCGCCCAAGTCGCCAGCATTGATTACCAGCTTGAAGGGTTCAGCGAAATTAGGGGTGGCTAATAATAGTTCATTAGTTAGAATCACCTTCAGCTTCTCAAAAGCTGCCTGGCACTCTCTTGACCAAACCACCTTTGCTTTCTTTTGCAATAAATCTGTTAGCGGAGCCGCTATTGTGCTGAAGTTTAGCACAAATTTACAATAGAAACTGCACATCCCTAAAAATCTCAGGATTTCCCGTTTAGGTTCAGGAACAGAGAATTCCATCAAAACCTGTACCTTCGCTGTTCTTGGCAAGACTTGTCCCTGCCCTACAATATGCCCTTAATAAGTTACTCACGCTTTCGCAAACTCACTTTTTGCAAGGTTTATTACTGGATCTGCTGACTGTAATTGTTTAAATAAGGCTTCCAGTTGTTTTAAATTGTTTTTCTATAAACCAATACATCTTCCAAGTAAACCACACAGTCAGGAACATTAGTGATCGCCTGATGTATTAGTCTTTGGAAAGTGGCCGGAGCAGTTTTTAGTCCAATTGACATTACTCAACATTGGTTTAGTCCATTTGACCTGACAAATGCTGATACCTCCTTAGCTCATGATGTTAAAGGTACTTGCCAATATCCTTTCAACAAATCTTTCTTAGTAAGGAACATGGCACTGCCAACCCTGTCAATACAATCTTCTAGGCCAGGGACTGGTTAGGAATCTGTTTTTCTTTCCGCATTAACCTTTCTATAGTCTATGCAGAATCTGTTGACCCATTAACTTTAGGCACTAACACTACTGGAGAATTAGGTGATTTTCTAACATATACAGAATTTCTGCTGTCACCTCTGAACTTAACCAATAAGGATGTTACATGTTACTTTATGGAAGAAAATTCCCCTACATCCACATCATGTGTGGCTAAAGTTGTAGAACCTGGATAATCCCTACAGATCCCTTTAAATTCGGTAAGTAACCTCACTAGATCCTCTTGCTGTCTGACCTCTAAGTACGAAAATATGGTATCTAATTGTCCTAATAATTCAGTGTTAGTGAACTGAATAGTAGGAAGTTCAATTTGTGAACTGTCTAAACCTCCTTCTACCTCACTCTCACAGTCTCTTTCGTCCTCCACTACGCTTACAACCTGACAGACCTGCTCTTTCCTACCTTCCTTCCTATGATCTTTTCGTTTTAACACATTGATATGACACAGCCGATTCTTTTTCCTATGATCTGGTGTATTTAGCAAATAATTTACTTTATCACTGAGCAGTGCTTTCAGAGGTTCGCCCTGTAAAGGCAATAACGCTTCATCCCCTGGTGGTAATATTCGGGTCACAGCTTGCTTATCTGCCCAGTCTTTCATTGTTGTTTGAGAAACTTTAAGTTTTCTTGAGCCACTTTTCAGGCTCCCAAGAGCTGTCCCTGGAACAGACACATAATCTAACTTAGAGGATTCATCCCTCTCTCCTAAAAACTTTTCTTTGATTAATTTCAGAGAATCTCTTATCTCATGTCTGTAAGTTAATTCAAAAAGGACTAAACCCAGTAGATTCATTTGATGAATCTTGGGTAGCAAATAAAAGAAAATCCAGTCCTTTGTCCCAATCATGGGGATATTCATGACAATACGCTTTAATCATTGTTTTGAGAGTTTGATAGTACCTCTCTAAAGCTCCCTGTGTTTGTGGATGATATGCTGTGGACTTTAATTGTTTTATACCCAAACTACTCATTATGTTCTGAAAAATTTTAGACAAAAAGTTGGAACCTCGATCCTACTGGATCTCTACCAGTAATCCATATCGAGTAAAAAATTGGGTTAACTTCTGTACCACTACTTTAGCCGCAATGGTCCTTATAGGGATGGCCTCTGGAAATCGAGTTGTCATATCCATGATAGTAAAGATATACTGGTGTCCTGCTATCGTTTTTGGTAACGGTCTCACACAGTCCACTAACACACTACTGAATGCTTCCTCAGAAACTGGTATAGGAATTAAAGGTGCTGGTTTGATTGCACGTTGTGGTTTTCCATGTCCTTATGAAGACCTGGCCAGTAAAACTGCTGGTTTATCCACGCTTGAGTTTTCCGTATCCCTACATGTCCTGCCATAGGAATTTCATGTACTAGCTGTAATAGCTCTTTATGATATTTGAGCAATACCACTACCTGATGAACAAGCATCCACTCCTCATCTACAGGTCTGTGAGGAGACCTCCATTTCCTCATTAGAATTCCATTTCTAATACAATAACATTCTGGAACTGCCTTAGCCTCAGCCTCAGTTTGGGCTGATTGTGCTACCTTACTTAACTCTGGATCAGCTTGTTGAGCCTCAACTAGAGAAGATTTGTTAAACATCTCTTTCGGATTATCTATGTCTGTAAAGAAAGTTTCAGCCAGCCAGATATCTGTCTGTGGTATCACTGTGACCTTTGATGATGGATTTTGGTTAGCCATTGCTCGGGTCATCACACACTAAGGAAAAATTCCTGGAACCGTTTCCTGTAACTGCTGCATCTCTTTAACCTCACTTGGGCTTCCTATAATTATGGGAGAAGCTACTACCTTTGCTCCAGCTAAATCATTCCCCAGGAGTAAATCAACTCCACCTACGGGTAACTGCTGAACAACCCCTACCATCACTGTCCCAGACAATAGGTCACACTCCAAGTGCATCCGGTACAAAGGTACCCGCCACCAATACCATTGACTAAAACTTTGGTTTTTAATGCATTCTCTGGTGGAAAAGTTATGCCTTTCCCCAGCAAAAGTGTTTGAGTGACTCCTGTATCTCTAAGTATGATAATAGGTTTAGCTATCTCATTTCAGGGATAAGGAGTTACTTATCCCCTGGATAAAAATTCTTTATAACTCTCATGTATCTCACGCACCTCTCCTGAACTCACAGCAGTGTTCACACTCTGTTTCACAGCTGTAGTTAATGCTGCAACTTGATCTGTTGTACTTTCAGTCAGGGTTCCTTTTCCTGAATCACCCTTATGTACCCCAATATGTCCCATGGATTTCCCACGCAACTTCCAGCAATCGGCACAACATGTCCCACCTTGTTACAATGGAAACACTTAGGCCTTCGAATATCACTTCCACCCTCAGCACCTTCCTTTCTGGCCTGAGGAGGAGTTTCTGAAGTATTCCCAGCTGCCACTTTTCTTCCCTGGCTACCTTTCACCGCCCTTTCATGTTTGTGGGGGTGACGGAAAAAGGGTTTAGATTTATGGACCAGCTCATAATCGTCAGCCATCTCTGCTGCCTGTCTAGTTGTTTCAATCCTCTGGTCTTCAACATGAGCTTTAACTACTGGAGGAAGTGAATCTTTAAATTCTTCCAAGAGAATTATTTCTCTAAGAGCTTCATATGTTGTCATTGCCTTTAATGCCCATATCAATGGTCAAAATCGCTTCCCTTTACCCTCTCAAACTCAATATAGGTATGCCCATGCTGTTTCCTTATATTCCAAAATTCCTGCCTGTATGCCTCAGGGACTAACTCATATGCACTAAGAATAGCCTTTTATACTGCATCATAATCAACCAATACCTCTTCTGAAAGTGAAGGATAAATCTCATGAGCTCTACCCACCAACATACTCTGTAAGAGCAATGTCCAGGTTTTGTTTGGCCATTTCATTTGCTTAGCCACCTTCTCAAACGAAATAAAGAATGCTTCTACATACCTTTCCTCACCACTTTGGAAGAGCTTGTACAAATTTAAACATCTCCCCTCTAGGCTTTGGGTTGAAGGTTTTTCATCATCAGAACATTCCTCAGAATCTGATGCCTTTTTTTTAAGGTCCAGCCTTTTAAGCCGGTATTCCCTTTCTTGTTCTTTCTCTCTTTCCTTTGCCTCTCTTTCTTTATCCTTCTCCCTTGCCTTAAATTCCAGTTCTAGATTCCTAAACAGTCTTTCCTTTTCTTTTTTTTTGCCTCCATCCTCTTCAATTCCAATTCTCTTTCTTTTTCTGCCCTTTCTCTTTCCTTTTCTTTTTTGCCTCCAGCCCATTCACTTCCAATTCCCATTCTTTTTCTTTTGCCTCTAATTCAACTTTGTTAAGTTCCTTTTCATGTTCAAGTTACTTAATTTACAACTGGATCTTAGCTAACTCAATTGCCTCACCTCCTGGAGAACATGGTCTCTCTGTTCTCCCTTCCAGTTTCAAATGCTGCCATATTATCTCAACTACGTCTGCTTTTCTCATCCCTGTGGGTAACTCTAGTTCCAGCTTACCCTCCAATTCCATTAGGTTACTCTTGGTTAATTTCTGTAAACCAGCCAGGGTTACATCTTCCATCTGTAAAAAAAACCTTAGCAACTTCCAATGCCATTTTAGCCATTATACCAATGTATAAGAAATCTGGTCTCCATCCTTTTATCATTACCAATTATTATTCCTTGTCCAAACACCCGCTGTCTAAGTTTCAAAATCCCGCAAGAGCCCCCAGTTTATGTTATGACTGGGATGGGAGGAGTGTGTGAATTATCAAGCCTCACTACTCTGCAGCCACACCATTAATTTAAATATTTAATTTTCTCACCGAAATGGCCAATTGCGTACCAATATATCTAGTACCCAGAAGAAAAGAGTCTCTGGCCAGGCTTCTTTCAAAAACTCAGAATGATTAATTTATTTTAAAACAAAATTTCTTTTAATGAGTTGCAAGTTGGTTAACAGAAAATTGTAATCTATCTATCTCTTCCTAAAGAACTCCCCCAGCACACACACACAAACACAGACACACACACAGACAAATAAAGGACAAACATATAAGAGTCTCTCTACAGAGATGGGCTTTGGAGGATGCGCTTTATGAACTAAACGATAAAGTCCGCAGGATCTCGACGCTGTCGAACTGGAGCTCTCTGGTGTGAAGACTGGCCGCTGGTCCCAGTGGATGTCTGGAAGTTCTCACCACTGGTCTCAGCTTTGCAGGTCCAATGCAGGCTAGTTAACACCCAGATGAGGGTTATCTGGCTACAGGCTGACAGCCACACACAATTTTAGGCAAGGTAGAGAGAGGGAGCCAGTAAAGGTAGCTTTCCTTTCTCAGCTTGTTCTCCAACAAGACTGCCTTCAAAACAAGCAGGTTCACAACTTAAGTTTTTTCCCTCTCTCCCATGTGATTGCATTTTTGTCTCCCAGCTTTTCATTAATTAAAGAGCTTTGCAGTTCAACACAAGCAAACAACTCCCTCTCAAGTACCATACAGGTGAGGTGATTTCTTGGAAGAGGCCTGCTTGTTTACAGTTCCAAGGTGAATTTATGACCTTCTTTTCAAAAAAAATCCCAGGTTAGCATCCAGATCATGCCAAATCCTTCCATTGTATAAAAAGAAAACTTCAGTCCTGAGAGATATGATTCTAACAAAACTCCTATGATAATAACTCTGTGTAATAAGTCACTTTGTAACTTAGCTTTTTATTATGGAACAGGCTCATACTTCCCATGAATGCCCTCTAGGAGTACTTTTTCTTTCACCAGACTCTCCGGAAGATAAACTGCACCATCAGCCACTGTCAATGGATTGAACTGATCCAGTATCTGTTAAAATTTTAATTTGTTTACTTAATTCGTTAGAGGAGTAAGGAAATACTTCTCCCTTAGAAACACAACTTTTATAACCTTCAGTAACCTGACTTCTTCAGTACATAAGGGAGAATCTCCCTGACTATCCTGAGCAATTATATCCACCACTGCATTAGGGTCTGAAGGAACGCTTTGCAACTGTGCTATTGTTACAGATTTATTTCTCATTTCTTTTACACATAGTCTTTCCTGAAGACTACTTAGATATTCCTATTACTGAAACTGGTTTTCCTTTAAGCTTCCAACAATTTGCTTTTACATGCCCCAGTTTACCACAATGTAAACAATTATCAAGGATTATCAAGGATTATCAAGGACTAACGGATTAACAAGGATTATCATCCTTATTAATCATAGTAACCCCAACTCCCTCCCCTTAAAGGTAGAATCTTTTGCTCCAGCTTTCTTGTGGGTACATAAATGGAGATTTAAATCTCCATAGCTGTCTACGTGAGATGTCAGACCCATCAGCTAAAACTGCAGCTTCCCTTATTTTAGAGGTCTTCAAAATGTTATGACTGGTCCTCAGGCAAAGTCCCCCAGTCTATTAACCTCCCAAAAGGAGCCCCAATCCTGTTATGCTCCCAGCTGAGGAGGAATGAGCTCTTCCCCTTCTTTATTCAACCCCCTTGGTTGGTCGCAACAAGCTTAATTTAAAAGGGATCTCTCTGCGCACCCCTCCAAATGTGGATACCTTTTCCAAGTCTAAATGTATTTATGTTTAAGAAGGAGCCAGCTTAACTGGCCTTTCTTCAGTCAAAGATATAGTAAGTTTGTTAGTTACTATAAGCCAAAGAAAAAAATAATAACTACACAACACACATGGACACAGATCAGAAATGAGAAGTTGAATCCAAATAATAGTTTAAAAAGTTATATGAATCAGTCTTTGGCTTGTCCGTGTAGCATAGAAGGTGAAACCTTTCAGCCGTTAAGTTGGCTGATTCCTGTAGAGCTGGTTTTGACAGTTTAACAGTTGGTTTGGAGAAACTTGGTTCTGCAGGTTGGCTGAATAAACTGTCTTATTTCCTTTATGATTGTGGCTTTGTTGACTTGCCTCCAGCAACAGAGAGAGTGAGAGCAAGAGAGAGAGAGAGAGAGAGAGAGAGAGCCTATGTCTGCAAGCTGTAGGGGTGGCTAGCTGATTTTCTTCTGCTGTTATAGCACACTAGAACACTAGCACATCCAGATTAGTTCTGCAGCAAGCTTTTTTAACCCATTTCCTTGTGTATAACTGAAAGGGAAAAAAAAACAAATCTTTCACCAAGAGTCCATTTCATTTCAACTCAGACAATTTCCACATTCCAAGATATGAATCAACAGGAGTTGGATTTTAGATGCCTGCTGAGATGTGGTAATCAGTCTCCATTGCCTCCGCACCACAAGAGATTAAAGTTCAGTCTTTTGCATTTCATCTCTTCCTTTCAAGTGTCTTTGTCTGGAGTTGGCCTTGACACCTTTTTAGGTGTGACATTCCATGTTCTCTCTGGACTAGTTGGTCAAGTATAATCCACATAGGAATTTTCCAGAAAGTGCTTACTTTACATTCTTTTACTTTACCTTTTGCTCAGTGTCTCTGCTTGTATGTCTTTTTTAAAAAAAACGTCTTCCTTAAAAAGTTCAAAATGTCCATAATTAATTCGGGGTCATAATCCACTGTCATGACAAAATGAGACCTAATAACCACCGGAATGCTGTTCCTAAATTCTTCCAGAATCGTGACTTCCCTCACATTTTCAAAAATCTCAGCTAATTGCACTGAATGATACCATCAGTCCCACATAATCTCTTTCTCTATAAACGTACTTCACAAACGTCTGGTTCAATTTTTCCTGACAGTCTAAAATCTTAGTTGATATGCTTCAAGAATTAGTTCACATGCATCAAGTACCACATTTTTAACTCTCTCATAATTCAAAGATTGATCTTCTGAAAGACTTGATTAAACATCCATTGCCTTTCTCGCCAAAACACTTTGCAAAATAAAAGTCCATAGGTAAAATTTTAGCTCAGCGGGCAGGCGCTTGCCCTACCCGAACGAGCATAAAATGATGCGCGGTGACGTTGGCTGTGCATCCTGAGGTCATCGTGCACTCACACGATATTTCGGTCAGTGGGCACGCATCCGACTTCGGCGCACACCCGCTGACAACTATAAGGCCTATTGAGGCCATTAGAAAGTTAATTAAAGGAAAATTTTCACTGCCCGTCCAACCTTACAGTTGGCGGGCAGGTGAAAAGTCCAAGTGGCTTTTGCACTTTTTTGGAAACCTCATCCATGGGAGGGATGGGTCTTCCAAAAGCAAATAAAAATCAAATACAAATTTTATTTTTTCATTAATAACATGTCTCTGCTCATGTAGAGTCACATGAGGGAACATGTTTCATAACATTTAGAAAACCTTTTAACATTTTTTTTTCACATCAGTTCATTTCCCTGAGGCAGCTCCCAGCCACAGGGAGGTTATGTAGCGAGCACTTGTGCACATGTGCCAAGATCGCACTTGGCCGTCTCGCCCTGCTCCCCCCGCCCGCACAGACTGTGCTGAGCGCTGCCGTTCACATTTCACATTGGGCTGGCCTTAATTGGCCCGCTAGTGTGAAATAGCCTTCCAGACCCGATCGCGGGCTGCGGTCAGCTTCCCGACAGCTCCCACCTGCCCCCGCTGAGCCTGCACGCCAAGGGCAAAATTCAGCCCCATGTGTCTTGAAGCTGACTCCTGCTCCTTGTTTGCATGTTCTGCTTTTTTTGTCACTTTCTCAAATGAGACAAAATATCTCTCGACTCTGTCCTCAGTGAATTTAGGCACTAGGCAAACATCCTCTGTTAAATTAAAACTTAGGCCAGAATGTTTACTACGGCGGGTGGGCTGGGCAGGAGTGGGCACAGAGCCGATTGCTGCCCGCGATTGGTTCCACGCTGCCATTTTACGTGGGTGGACCAATTAAGGCCAACCCAACATAATACGCAGCCGGTAGTGCTCAGTGCTACCTGTGCGGGTTGGGGGAGGAGGGAAAGAGTGCAGCAACCTCACCAAGGCTTGGAGCTGCCTCATGGAGATTGAATGACTGTTAAAATAATTAAAGAAATTATTTTTAAAAAATGATTTAAAAATGTATTTAGACATGTCCCCTGAGTGAGGGCATGTTTTTATATTTGTGGGAATTTATTTATTTAATAAAAGCTTCAGGAAACCTCATCCCGCTTGTGGATGAGGTTTCCTGAAAAACATGAAGGCCGCTTGACCTTTTTGCCTGCCTGTCAACCTTAAGGTTGGACCGGCAGCATCCACAAGTGGCTCAATTGATTTCTTAATAGCCTTAATAGGCCGTTTACATTTCGGGGAGCGCGCAGCCGACTCCGGTGCACCCGCCGAACAAAATATCATGATGGCGCGCGATGACATTGAGACGTCATTGTGTGTCATGTTACTCTTCGGTGTGTTGGGCACGCCGACCCGAAAATTCTGCCCTCAGAGTGGGACTTGACTTATCATTTGAACTATTAGTTTCTCTTTCACGCCATAAGTTAAGCTTTTCTTTAGCCAGTCCACATTGTCTGGCTTATTCCTCTCTCTGAAACTCCCTGTCCTGTTCAAGCTGCTTCATCTGCACCTGAATCCTAGCCAACTCAATCTGTGTTGAATCTGGATCAGGCTTTTCTTCTTTCAATTCCAAATGCTGTGCTATTGCATTAAATCTCTCTGTTTTTAGCCCTTGCTTTTTTCTCTAACTTCAACTCTCCTGCTAATTTTATTAACCTAACTTTTGTTGTGTTGCAAATCACTCAGGGATAAATCTTCCCTCCCCAGAAAGGCCTTTGCAATCGACACAGCTATCGTGCTGTTCACCTGGTAAGGTCAAATTCACCGTGAACTCCTGTTGGCCTAAACCTTAGCCAATATGCCAGCTCCCCAGTCACATTCTGTGAATTCGCCATCCCACTTGAGCCCCCAATTGTTATGATCTCGGTAAAGACCTGTAATACTTTTAATTGTGTTTTGAACCTGAAAACCCAGGATTTTACTAAAAGGATGAAGTTTAAATCAAAAGAATTTTACTGTACAAAATCAAAGAACTTGAATACTAATAAAGACACTGGGTTTCAAATAGTCAGTTACATTAAAGATATTAGGAGTACAATGAACTTAGTTACTTATATCAAAACCAAAAACCTTAAATCACATTTCCTTCTACACCCTTTAGACTTTCACCCCCAATGAACTTAACTTATCAAAAATTGGTGGATTAACCGATTGGTCTGGGTGCTGCTTCAAAGATTTGTGTATGGGGTAAGATTTCTTGGGCCGTCCATTTACTTCCCGCTTGGTTATCCCTTCAAATCTCCTCCAACTTCCTCTTCATCTTAAATGTAGCCAGCTCGGGCAGAGCTCTCTTCATTCTAATATCCTTTGGAGTTCCGCTTTTAAAACTCTCCCTCTCTTTTTCTCAGTTTGGCTATACAAAGTTCAACTCTCTGTTAAGATTCCTTCAATTAACAAGTGTTTTAAATACTTTTGGCCAAGGCACAAAATTTCACCTGAACTCAAAGAGATGTTTGTTCTAAAGCCCAAAACTAAACTGCTGGAACACAAAACCACCCCCTAGGAAAACCCACCCTGTAATTAACCTGTTGACCCCTTTTACCTATTTTTTAATCTGCCATGCAACCTGGTTACATGATCATTTAGGGGGAGCCAGTTGCTTTTTTTTAAACCAGAAAGCAGACCCTAGAGAAACCTAGTTCTTTACCCCAACACAAATTATAGGCTTTCCCCCGCCAAAAGCACATGGGCCATCACAATGGTGAGTTACACTTAGAGAACTGTGTGCAGTTTAATCCTAGCATTATAGTAAGGATATTCAAACCATAGGGGGCATTCAGAACATATTCACCAAAATGATATCATGGATTGGAGATGATGGTCATGTGGAGAATCTGGGACTATTGTCACTGCAGCAAAATAGGCTAAGAGAGGCCTGCAAAGGGTTTTTAAAATTAGAAAGGCTTTAATCAAATAAGTTAGCAAAGATTTTCCTCTGGTCAGAGAGCCAGTATGAAGAGGGATTCATCACCTGTTACTGAGATAAAAAGGAGAGGGATTAGAAGAGATTTCTTTACTCTAAGGGTTACTGCAACATGGAAACGCTGTGTCATTGGGAGTAACTGGGATAGAGACCAATGAACTTTTTAAAGGAACTTTGGATAAATATTTGAGGCTGAGGAAGGTGCAGCGAGAGCCTGTGGAAATGGGGTTTGTTTTGGATTAATACCACAGACGTGGAGGATGGATTAATTCTACATTGTCTCAGCAAAGAGCTAATGCAAGCACGATGGGCTGAGTGGCCTCCTCATTTGCAGGAAGTGTCTATGGCTGTATAATAGTTGGGTGAGGTTTATTGTGCACCCCTTGACAGATGTCTCTTTCTGAGTGAACACATCCCACCTTGGGTAAATCCCAGAGGCAATTGCAAATGCTGTGCAATTATAGTGGGAGGGGCTGACTGACTGAACAAATTCACTTTAATCTGTAAACTGATCCAAACTTGACATGATTCCAAGACACAAGGGAAGTCGTGTTGGAGAAGCGGCACAGCAGGTCAGCTTGTAGACAACAGACAGATCCAGTTGAATGCAATGGGCTGTGTTAATTTCTGAACTTTGCTCAGTCCTTGGGTGGATTCTTGTGCCTTCCCTTGTGGCGAGTTTGGTGGTTAGGGACCATTTAATCCAGCAGGAGGGTGGTGGGTGGTGCCCCTGCCACCTTCTTGCCTCCACCCTGATTAAGTCTGGGGCAGGGAGGCTTGTGGACAGCTTCCCTGCCCTGCAACCAATTGAGGCCCATAAGTGGCCAATTAGCACCCACCTAAGGGCTTCTCCCTGCTGCTGCTAATCCAGAAGTGGGTGAGGGACTTGTCGTGCAGGGGCCAAGACAAGGAAACCCTGGTGCGCTTGCTTGCTTGCGGGCTCCTGGGTGGGAGGACCCTCGTTCAAAGATACTCAGTGCTTGATCAAGGGACCCAGCATTGGGAAGGGGGAGGTGAACGTTGAGAGCTACCTCCCTATCTTGCTGCCAACTCCACCACCACTCCTGCAACCCTCACCTCGCAACCTCCTTCCCACCATCACTCATCTGTGCCTGGGTTCCTCGGTGATCTGAGCCCTTGTGGGGTGGCGGGGGTGTTGTACCAACAGTAGCCACTGCCTTCCTGGTGGCACTGCTGAGTACAGGAGAGCTGCTGGCCTCTGATTGGCTAGCAGCTCTCAATGGGCAGGACAATAAAGCCCAGGGTTCTGTGATCCTGGGGATAAGGCCAGCTGTTGCCTGTCAACTGCCCAAGTGGCACAAGATGCAAGGGGCCTTCTCAAAAAGAGGTAACGTACGGGGCCTCGCCGGCTCTCCAGCTGGTGTTGAGATCCCATCACCTCCACAAGATTCTGTCCATTGTTTGGATTGCAATTCCGGCTCCCACACTCTGGGCAGAATCTTGTGGAGGTGATGGGGATCTCAGTCACCGGCTGGCAAACTATGTACTCCACGTAGCCTCTTTCAGCGAAGGCCTGCTCCACCTGGTGTCACTCAGGCACTTGACAGGCCAGCTGTGCGCCTTCTTCTGGGATCAAGGACTCCTGGGGCGATGGGGAGGGATCCTGCCCACTGAGAGCTGCTGGCCAATCAGAGGTTCAGTGGCTCTTCTGTACTCAGCAACACCAATGGGTGGCTGC
Organism: Cetorhinus maximus; assembly: GCF_964194155.1. Classification (NCBI taxonomy): domain Eukaryota; kingdom Metazoa; phylum Chordata; class Chondrichthyes; order Lamniformes; family Cetorhinidae; genus Cetorhinus; species Cetorhinus maximus. The sequence goes on from NC_135886.1 coordinate 56,456,120, forward strand.
TGTCTCCTTGGATCAAGTGGGGACACAGGCACAGGTGTGATGGCAGAAAGGGGTTTCGAAGGATGGGTGTTGGGGGGAGGGTTAGGGGATTGGCAGCAAGGGCAGGGGGATGCCTCCCAGTGGGCCTCTCCTTCCCAATGTTGGGTCCCTCGGTCAAGCACCGAGTGTCTTTGAACAACCAGTCCCCTCCCCTCCCGAAGTCCACAAGCAAACAGCCAGAGGTTGCTTGTTGACTTCCCCTCCTGGCGAGACCCCCACCACCATTGGATTAAAACCAGTAGCATGAGGTGAAGGCCTTAAGGTGAGCACTAACTGGCTACTTAAGGGCCTCAATTTGCACCAGGCTGGGAAGGCTGTCAATCGGCCTTCTCACCATGGACTCGAGGCAGAGGTAAGGAGACAGCGCAGTCATCAGCTGCAACCCTCCCGCCTGATTAAATACCAACCTCGCTGGGAGGAGGACATTAAATTCCACCTTCCATTCATGTTATTGGCTCACACCTCTCCCTCTTTTCCCTGTCACTCTGTCACACTCCAGCATTCTCCCTCATTCTTCCTCTCCCTGTCACTCACTTTGTCTTTCCCCAACTCTCTTTCTCCATCTGTCTGCCATGTTCTTTCTCTTCTTGTCATTACCTGTGTCTCCTTACCTCTCTCTCTACATTGTATGGCAAGGATTCAGTAAATCTTTTCACATTATTTCATCTGCTGTTTTCATCTTTTGTGGGATCTTCCTTGTCTTTTGAGGGCAGCAAATCTGACAGTGGATTTTTCTTTGGTTTTAATTACTAAACAAATTTATGAAATAGTAATCGATCAGGTGCCTACTCCAATTTGCCCGAGCAGTCTGGGCCACTTCAGGGGTTCAGTTAAGAGTCAACCATGTTGGTTTGTGACTGGAGTCACATACAGGCCAGAGCAGGACAGGGCAACAACTTTTATTAAAGGACAATGATGTACCAGTGGGCTTTTCTGACAACTGGCAGCTCCATGGTCACTTTTACTGATGCCAGCTTTTTTATTTCTAGATGCTCAGTCAGCAGTTTTGGAACGTGCAGACACATAATCTCTGTATGATTATCTCGGTCACAACAGCCCTTCTCCAATGTACCCATTGCCCTTGTAGGGAGTTGAATTGCTGTCCATCTTTTCCAGGGTTGATGACACAAAGAGCTGGAGTAAGCGATCCGTCCACTGGGAGTTCCTACCTCTACAGCCCAAGCCCAGCGACAACTGGGGGCTGAGTGAGATGTGGTGAAGCCAGAGACTGGGTCAACCTAGAAATGTGGGTGAGGGGTCAAAGGTGAGGCCTTAGGCCTGCAGCCATGTTTGAATTTACTAAATACACGTGGTGCCCATGTCTCGGAAACTCGGGGTTGGGGGAGAGGGGGAGCTGTAGGAACACCACCCCCCGCAAAGACAGGAAAGACATTGATTGTAGGGTAGGAGATGAGCTCGTGTTCCCCATTCAAAGTGGTCTCTATCTTCAAACTTTGTCGGCTTTGGTGTGGAGGTGGGGGTGGGAACGGCTCCATTGTGGACCATCTGCAGGTACAAGCCCCACAAAACCAGCAGGTACAATCCCTGAAATGGCCTAGTAAGCCACTCAGTTGTAACAAACCACAGCAAAGTCATAAAAAAAGGAATGAAATGGGACAGACCACCCGGCATTGACCGAGGGACCGGAAACGACAACGGCAAACTCAGCCTGTCGACCCTGCAAAGTCCTCCTTACTAACATCTGGGGGCTGGTGCTGAAATTAGGAGAGCTTTCTCACAGATTAGTCAAGCAACAGCCTGACATAGTCATCCTCATGGAATCATACCTTACAGGTAATGTCCCAGACACCACCATCACCATCTCTGGATATGTCCTGTCCCACCAGCAGGATAGGCCCAGCAGAGGTGGCAGCACAGTAGTATACAGTCAGGAGGGAGTTGCCCTGGAAGTCCTCAACATTGACTCCGGACCCCATGACGTCTCATGGCATCAGGTCAAATATGGGCAAGGAATCCTCCTGCTGATTACCACGTACTGCCCTCCCTCAGCTGATGAGTCAGTAATCCTCCATGTTGAACATCATTTGGAGGAAGCACTGAGGGTGGCCAGGGTGCAGAATGTACTCTGGGTGGGGGACTTCAATGTCCATCACCAAGATGGCTCTGTAGCACCACTACTGACTGAGCTGGCCAAGTCCTAAAGGACATAGCTGCTAGACTGGGTCTGCGGCAGGTGGTGAGGGAACCAACAAGAGGGAAAAACATACTTGACATCATCCCTACCAACCTGCCTGCCACAGATGCATCTGTCCATGACAGTATTGGTAAGAGTGACCACCGCACAGTCATTGTGGAGACAAAGTTCTGCCTTCACATTGAGGATACCCTCCATCGTGTTGTGTGGCACTACCACCATGCTAAATGGGATAGATTTCGAACAAAACTAGCAACTCAAGATTTGACATCCATGAGGCGCTGTGGGCCATCAGCAGCAGCAGAATTGTACTCGAACACAATTTGTAACCTCATGGTTAGGCATATTCCCCACTCTACCATTACCATCAAGCCAGGGGATCAACTCTGGTTCAATGAAGAGTGCAGGAGGACATGCCAGGAGCAGCACCAGGCATACCTAAAAATGAGGTGTCAACCTGGTGAAGCTATAACACAGGGCTCCTTGTGTGCCAAACAGCATAAGCAGCAAGTGATAGACAGAGCTAAGCAATCCCACAACCAATGGATCAGATCTAAGCTATGCTGTCCTGCCACATCCAATTGTGAATGATCATGGACAATTAAACAACTCACTGGAGGAGGAGACTCCACAGATACCTCCATCCTCAATGATGAGGGAGCTCAGCACATCAGTGCAAAATAAGGCTGAAGCATTTACTACAATCTTCAGCCAGAAGTGCCGAGTGGATGATCCATCTTGGCCTCCTCTGGAGGCCCCCAGCATCACAATCTTCAGCCAATTCGATTCACTTCACATGGGTAGGGGATGGTGTAGTGGTGCTGTCGCTGGACTAATAATCCAGAGACCTGGGGCCACGGCAGATGGTGGAATTTGAACTCAATAAAAATCTGGATAATCAAGAAACAGCTGAAGGCACTGGATATTGCAAAGGCTATGGGCCCTGGCAATATTCCAGCAATAATAAGAACAAAGAACAAAGAACAAAGAAAAGTACAGCACAGGATCAGGCCCTTCAGCTCTCCAAGCCTGCGCCGATCATATTGCCCATCAACTAAAACATTTTGCACTTCCAGGGTCCGTATCCCTCTATTCCCATCCTATTCATGTATTTGTCAAGCTGCCTCTTAAACACCACTATCGTACCTGCTTCCACCACCTCCTCTGGCAGCGAATTCCAGACACTCACTACCCTCTGCGTAAAAAACTTGCTCCGCACATCTCCTCTATAGTTTTCTCCTCTCACCTTAAATCTATGTCCCCTAGTAATTGACTCTTCCACCCTAGGAAAAAGCTTAGAAGACTTGTGCTCCAGAACCTGCCGCACCCCTAGCCAAGCTGTTCCAGTACAGCTACAACACTGGCACCTACCCGGCTATGTGGAAAATTGCCCAAGTATGTCCTGTACACAAAAAGCAGGACAAATCCAACCCGGCCAATTACCGCCCCATCAGTCTGCTCTCAATCATCAGTAAAGTAATGGAAGGGGTCATCAACAGTGCTATCAAGCAGCACTTGCTTCGCAATAACCTGCTCACTGACACCCAGTTTGGGTTCCACCAGGGTGGAAATGCATGCCCTTGACATGCATTTGACCAAGTGTGGCATCGAGGAGCCCTAGCAAAACTGGAGTCAATGGGAATCAGGGGGAAAACTCTCTGCTGGTCGGAGTCATACTTAGCACAAAGGAAGATGGTTGTGGTTGTTGGAGGTCAGTCATCTCAGCTCCTGGACATTACTGCAGGAGTTCCTCAGGGTAGTGTCCTCGGCCCAACCATCTTCAGCTGCTTCATCAATGACCTTCCTTCCATCATAAGGTCAGAAGAGGGGATGTTCAATGATGATTGCACAATGTTCAGCACCATTCGCGACTCCTCGGATACTGAAGCAGTCCATGTCCAAATGCAGCAAGACCTGGACAATATCCAGGCTTGGACTGACAAGTGGCAAGTAACATTCGTGCCACACAAGTACCAGGCAATGACCATCTACAACAACAGAGAATCCAACCATTGCCCCTTGACATTCAATGGCATTACCATCACTGAATCCCCCACTATCAACATCCTGGGAGTTACCATTGACCAGAAACTGAACTGGACCAGCCATATAAATACTATGGCTACAAAAGCAGGTCAGAGGCGAGGAATTGTGCGATGAGTAACTCACCTTCTGACTTCCCAAAGACTGTCCACCATCTACAAGGCACAAGTCAGGAAAGTTATGGAATACTCTCCACTTGCCTGGATGAGTGCAGCTCCAATAACACTCAAGAAGCTTGACACCATCCAGGACAAAGCAGTTCACTTGATTGGCACCCCATCCACAAACATTCACTCCCTCCACCACTGACGCACAGTAGCAGCAGTGTGTACCATCTACAAGATGCACTGCAGAAACTCACCAAGGCTCCTTAGACAGCACCTTCCAAACCCACGACTACTACCACCTAGAAGGACAAGGGTAGCTAATACATGGGAACACCACCATCTGGAAGTTTCCCTCCAAGTCAGTCACCATCCTAACCATTCCTTCACTGTCGCTGGGTCAAAATCCTGGAACTCCCTCCCTAACAGCACTGTGGGTGTACCTACACCACATGGACTGCAGCAGTTCAAGAAGGCAGCTCACCACCACCTTCTCAAGATAGGAGAGGAGATTAACTTGGTTTGTATTCCCTGAGATTTAGAAGGTTACAGGATGCTTTGATTAATACTTTTGAGGTATTATGGATAATTGATAGAGAAGATTGGGATAAACTGCTTCCACTGGTCAGGGGTCTTGAACCAGGGTCAGTGTAAAACTTAGAGTCAAACCTTTCTGGAATGAAATTAGAAATTTTGAATACAAACTGTGGGAGATATTTGGAACTCTCTTCTGCTAATGGCAATAGATGTTGGATCCACTGTTAACTTTAAAACTGAGCTTAAACAGATTTTTATTAACTAAAGGCACTAAGGGGTGTGGGGCAAGGCAGAAATATGGAGTTAGGTTCCAGATCAGACATTATCTCATTGAATAGTAGAACAGGCTCAAGGGACTGAATGGTCGCCTTCTGTTCCAAGTTCTATCAGGGATGGGCTAAATGCTGCCCTTGCCAGCAATGCCTGTATCCCATGAATGAATTTAAAAATAAACATGTTGCAGGAAGAAACAACTGAGGATTCTCCCCCACTGTGGTTGATGGGAGTCTTAACTGTGTCCGACCCATTTCCCAAACTTCTGCTCTTACCCCTTCCTCTCGCTTCCAAGAGCCATGATTGAATGCTGATGGGGCGGCAGGTGAGGACAAGGGGAATTCTAAGGATCATCCTCTGCAATTCCTGCCACCTCCAGCAGGATGCCACCAGCAAACAGATCTCCCCCTCCCCTCCCCCAAAGGGGCCATTCCATCCATGACACTTTGGTCCACTCCTCTATCATTCCCCAACACCTCACCACCTTCCCAAGGCCCTTCCCATGCAATCACAGATGTACCACCTGCCCCTTCTCTCTTCCCACTGTCCAAGGCCCCAAATACTCCTTCCAGATGAAGCAGCGATTTACTCACACTTCTTTCAGTTTAGTCTACTGTCACTGTTCACAATGTGGCCTCCTCTACATTGGGAGGCCAAATGCAGATTGGGTGCCTTCTGTGGGGAACGGGTGACTGATGTAGGGAATTCACGATTTATCTCTCATGCCCACATCTGTCCTTGGCCTGCTCCAATGTTCCAGTGAAGCTCAACGCAAACATGGAGGGACAGCACCTTATCTCCTGATTAGGTATTGTTCTCAAGTTGATTTTCCAGGCAACTTTTCTTGGTGGAAACATTAAACTTTATTTACAGGCTTAAGCAGCAGTTACATGATTCCATCAAGCTCTGTAACTAAAGAAGAACTTCCTCCTAAAAGTTCCCTGCACTACAAACTGATCGGTTTACACAGTGCACATGATCTTACAACACAGAATTATTCTTAAAGCTACAGTCCTACGTTTATCAAAACTATAATTATTACTTCCCTCCCCCTTTAACTTTTCTGTATATTTTGTATTTACAAGGATATTAATCTCATGACATTACAATACTCACACAGGCCATGAAATTATAAGTTCAGTCTTTCAGGTGGTTTCCTGATCTGTGTGGAATGTCGCAGATCCACGACTTTCGAAGCTTTTGCAGGAACCACATTCTCTGGAACCATATTAACATCAGGTACCTCATTAGGCACATGCAGTTCAGTATCTTCCACTCCGACAGAGACATTAGGTGTGCCTGTCCTTGGTTGAGCAACTTCAACAGGAATCACAATGGTTCAGCAATGGTTATAGGTGGAACATCATTTTGTTGGGATATCTCCCTTCTTTTTAAATGATCCACATGCTAATGGGTGGTCTGGCCCTCCACTTCCATGTGGTACAACAATGGTCCGGTCACAGAGCTTACTTTACCAGGTAACCGTTTCAGTCCTCCACCGAAATTCCTGACATATACTGCTTCTCCAGCAGGAAGTTGTTGCTCACCACTATGCAAATCATGAGTCGCGTTTTGGTTCCCTTACTTTTCTCCACCCTCCCCTCCAAATTGGGAAGTATCAGGCTTGGTCTTGTTCAAAGACGGCACCTTATCAGTAACTCTGAAAGTGTTGAACCTGTAGAAGTGTGGGGGGTCATTCATTGTCTTTTCTGAACCATCTTGCATTTTGTTTTCTTCTGTCTAGAACAAGAGTTTAGTTTTTGACTTCAGTCGGCCAGACTTCTCTCAGGTGAAATCTCAGCTCAGTAATTGAGCTACCCACAACTTCATCATCTACCCACATCTTGGAAAGTTCTACAACTTTTCCTTTCAAGGCCTCTTTAGCTTCATTCAGCTGATTCTTCAGCTCTTTGGTCTCCTTCTTGTATCTGTTGTCTTTGTCCTGGAACCTTGAACATTGCTGCATCTTCTCTGCCAACTGGTTCTTCAGTTTGTTCAGAGTAACTTTAAACTCTGTTTTTCTTCATAAATTCTCAGAGGCACAAACTTTGACCTGAGGGACTCTTGTGTGAAGGCCTTTCAACAGGTTTTCCTTTTCTTTGTGAAGTTCACTTGCTTCATCTCAAATTCTGTAAATCAGCAGAGTCTCCTTGAGTTTCTTCTGCTGTTCTTCCATGCTGCTGTTTAAGGAAGTCTTCATTTCCTCAGGTTGCTGAATGGCTACATACTCTCTTTTCATCCTGTAGTGGTCCTTGGACTCTCCAGGCTCTTTCTGAAGAATCTTGCCTTGTTCCTTTTCCAACTCAGGAACTCTTCCTGCTTCCTTTCGAAATCTCATTGGTCAGAGAGATGGCGAATGTACAGGTAGTAAATCTTCCAAGAAGCCTTAAGTTCTGGAAAGAGTCCCTGAGGACTGGAAAACTGCTAATGTAACATTCTTATTCAAAAAGGGAGACAAAAAACAGGTAACTATAGGCCAGTTGTCTTAACATGTGTCATTGGGAAAATGTTAGAGTCTATTATAAAGGATGTAATTGCAGAGCATTTAGAAATGCGTAATATAATCAAGCAGAGTCAGCATGGCTTAATGTAGGGGAAATCAGGCCTGAAAAATTTATTAGAATTCTTTGAGGTAACTAGCAAGATAGATAAAGGGGAACCAGTGGATGTAATATATTTGGATTTCCAAAAGGCATTTGATAAGGCTACTTAATAAGCTAAGAGCCATGGTGTTGAGTGTAGTATATTTGCATGAATAGAGGATTAGCTAACTAATAGAAGACAGAGTTGGGATAAGGGAGGCATTTTCAGGATGGTAACCTGTAACTAGTGGAGTGCTACATGGATCAGTGCTGGGGCCACAATTATTTACAATATATATTGATGACTTGGATGAGGGAAGTGAATGTACTATCACCAAGTTTGCAGATGATACAAAAATAGGTGGGAAGGCAAGTGGTGAGGATGACACAAAGAGCCTACAGAGGGATATAGACAGGTTAAGTGAGTGGGCAAAAACTTGGCAGATGGAATATAATGTGGAAAAATGTTACTTTATGCACTTTGGCAGGAAGAATAGAGGAGCTGAATACTATTTACATGGAGAAAGACTGCAAGAAGCTGCAACACAGAGGGATTTGGGGGCCCTTGTGCATGAATCCCAAAAAGTTAACATACAAGGTCAACAGGTAATAGGGAACCTCTAGGAGGGAGTTCTTCTTTAATTATAGAGCTTTATGGAAGCAAATTGAATGTTGGCCTTTATTTCAAAGGGAATGGAGTATAAAAATAGGGAAGTCTTGCTAAAACTATACAAGGCACTAGTTAGACCACACCTAGAATACTGTGACCAGTTTTGGTCCCCTTATCTAAGGAAATATATACTGGCATTGGAGGCAGTCCAGAGAAGGCTCACTAGATTGATCCTGGGTATGGAGGGATTTTCTTATGAGGAGTGGCTGAGCAGATTGGGCCTGTACTCATTGGCGTTTAGATGAATGAGAGGCAACCTTATTGAAACATATAAAATTCTTAGGGGGCTTGACAGGGTAGATGCTGAGAGGTTGTTTCCCCTTGTGGGAAAGTCTAGGACCAGAGGGCATAATCTCAGAGTAAGTGGTTGCCCATTTAAGACAGAGATGAGGAGGAATTTCTTCTTTCAGAGGGTAGTGGATCTGTGGAATTCTTAACCGCAGATGGCTGTAGAGACTGGGTCATTAAGTGTATTTAAGGCTGAGATAGATTTTTTATCAGTAAGGGAATCAAGAGTTAAGGGGAAAAGGGGGGAAATGTGGAAATGAGCATTTATTGAATGGCAGAGCAGACTCGTTGGGCCGAATGGCCTACTTCTGTTCCTCCATCTTATTGTCCTATGGTCTTTTGGTCAATCAAAGTTAATTTCCCTCAATCAATTATGACCTAGAAGGCTTGGTCCTTCACCTTCTAATACCATCACTGGTAGTTGTGCTGTTTGCTGTTTATAATATGTGTATAGGTGATATCCTTCACTTGGATTGCTTCGCCAGATTTCAATCTGGCAGAAGTTTGTTCCAAATTTAATTGTTGAGCACCTTTATTTAAATATCTGAAGGTGTGTCCTCCTATTATAATGGTAGAAGCACCAGTGTCTTCTTCCATTCTTAAGGATTTCCCATTCACCTGTAAAGTGACAGTGATTGGCTCTGTCTTCCCTACTTTTACATTAAATAAGGAACAGCTTTCAGAGATTTTTCTGGTTCTTCCATGTTATTTACTTCATTTGACTTTGTTTGTTCCCTGGAAGCCTGTCTTAATCTTGCTCTGCAATGTTTCACTATGTGCCCTCTGTGACAAAAATGAGCCTCTTTAAATCGGCAACCGTTAGGAGTATGATTGTTTCAACATTGATAACAATTAGTTTTGCTGCTGTGCTGTTTCCTCTAAATTTTCGGTTAATGGGGGCGATTTCCTGCTTTGCAAAAGAATCCTGGTTTTTCGCACCACTTTTGGCCGACTGTTCCTGCCCCACGAGGAAAATGGCACCATTTTGTGCACCTTGAATCATTTGTGAATCCCTTACAGCGCTTTCCATCACAAGCGCTATTTCTAATGCTTTCTTAAAATCAAGATCCACTTCAGTCAACAATCTTCACTGAATAGCATCATCTTGCACACCACAGACCAAATGATCCCTGAGGGTATCATTCAGGATTTTGCCAACATCACAATATTACATATGTCACTTTAATTTCACCACGTATGTAGCAATAGTATCCCCCAGAGTGCTCATCAGCAAATTGAACCTGAACCTCTGAGGGTTTGGGTTGAAAACATTCCTTAACGAGGTCTACCAATTCACTGAAGGTCTTCGAATTGGGGGCACTCGGGGCCATCAAGCTTTGAATTAGATTGTAGGTCTTGCTCCCACAAATACTTAGAGGAATCACTTTCCTCGTTTCCTCCCCTGTGATTTCATTGGCTTGAAAGTAGAATCCAAGGCATTCTACATATTGATATGTAGATATTGATACCAATCCTCTCTGGATGACTCAAAGGGATCGAATCTGCCAAACTGTGGCATCTCAAATGAGTATATCTTCCTTTCTTTTAATTATCTTAGATATTCACAATCACTGGGAGATGGACAGTGCCTGATCTGATTATCCTCATCAACAGTTTGTTATAGATTTGATTTTCCAGGCAACTTTTCTTGGTGGAAACACTGAACTTTATTTACAGGCTGCTGCAGCAGGGACATGCTTCCACAAACCTCTATAATTAAAGAAGAACTCCCTCCTAGAGGTTCCCCATGTTACAAAGTGATTATGTTGTAAGATAACATGATCTGTGTAAACCATAATCATTCTTAAAGCTACAGCCCTATGTTTATCAAACCTATAATTACTACAGGCACTTTACAGCCTTCTGAACTCAGCCTTGAGTTCAACAACTTCAGACCATGAACATAAAAACATGGAGGTGAGCCCGCTTAAAAATGAGAACCACGTCTGCAAACTAATCCACTGCCCCCGTGCCCATGAATGTGCTCACGCGTGTTCCCAAGCCAGGTGACCGTGGCAACCATGCCCGAGTCCGAGGTTGTGCCTGCCCAATGGGTCCTGTACATCCCAAGGCTGGGCTCAGGTGCAGGACCAAGGGAGAGAGGGGGGTACTGGAGCTAGAGGCTTGACTAATATGGAGGTCTACCTCCCTCTGCATTCCTCCCAGAAAAAAGGAGCAGGTGCCACTTCCCTGAAGTGGAAGGAAGCACAGAGAAGGGGTGTTCCACCATGGAGGATGTGCCAGTATCCCTTAAGGCAGGAAGAATATGATATCCACAGAACTGGCCTGTCAGCCATCTTCCTCTCCCATGACCAGGAGAATGTATTCAACAGGAAGGATCACAAATATTTGTTTGAGTCTCTGTGGACATTCAGGTTGGGAAGCATTTGTCGCCCAGGTCCAACATCTGTATACTGCTGTGGCATGTCTAATTAAGGGCAACAGATCTCGACAGCACTCCTTTGCTTCGGGAAAGGAGTGTGCCACGAATACATGTTTTATGTCAGATAATGATTTTTAATCCATTGGATGGACAAAAGAACTGAATTTTTAAAACAGACTAAAATGTGACTTGAGATTGCAACAAGGTGGCTACTCTGATTTGCATCACTACGCTCCAAGTTGCAACCTACTGAGATGGGGACACGACCACTGCAAAGAGCCATCAAGGACAATGACCTTGGGAGAATATGAGTGAGCCACATATCCTGTTCCCATAAGCAGGGCATCAAGGCAATCACATGGGCAATTCAACAGAGGATTCCCAGACATGAACCGATTAAGTTACAAGGGGAAATACACTAATAACCACCATTGTTGAATCACGGCATGATGGTTATGTGTTAGGCCCACCCTTTGTTTTGTTTTATTCATTCATGCGATGTGGGCTTCACTGGCTGGGATAGCATTTATTGTTCATCCCTAATTGCCCTTGATAAGATTGTGGTGAGCTACCTTCTTGAACTGCTGCAGTCCCTATGGTGTGGGTACACCCACAGTGCTGCTAGGAAGGGAGTTCCAGGATTTTGACCCAGTGAGAGTGAAGGAATGGTGATATATTTCCAAGTCAGGATGGTGAGTGACTTGGAGGGGAACTTCCAGGTGGTGGTGTTCCCATCTATCTGCTGCCCTTGTCCTTCTAGATGGTAGTGGTTGTGGGTTTTGAAGGTGTTGTCTAAGAAGCCTTGGTGAGCTCCTGCAGTGCATCTTGTAGATGGTACACACTGCTGCTACTGTGCGTCAGTGCTGGAGAGAGTGAATGTTTGTGGATGGGGTGCCAATCAAGCGGCCTGGAGGAGTCTGTTTCATGTTTATGTTGACTGTGTAAGGTTGCATTCCTTCTTCCATTACCTGAAAGGGCTGCTGTCTAATTTCTGGTTACCCTACATCCCTAGTCTTTGGCCAGCCAGTATAAAGGAGGTGGGGTAGCAGATGGAGGACCTGCTCCTGGATCAGCTCCTGGGCCTGGCCCAGGTGACTATCAACTGGTCCAGGCAGTGGGCAGATGAGGGAGGTCTTCAGCCTGACAGCCTGCCCCTATTCCACGGATATGTCTGGACCAGGATGACCCTGGAGGTGGAGCACGAGGCTTGAGGCCTTCTGTGGCCGGTGGGCACTGGGGTCAGAGTGCATCTCTAGCCCCGGGTAATGACATTTGAACTTAATTTTAAAAGTTCCTTTAAAGTTTTTGCATTTTTTGTTAAAATGGAGTCGGACTGTCCCTTTCAAATGGGAAAGGGGAGTCGGCGTTGTTGCTCACAATAATTGGTTGTAGTGGAAGAATTAACCCAGGCTGGTCTTTTGGTTCAAGCTGGTTTATTTTCAAGACAACTCCTCAGTGCTACTGACTTCCAAGTAGCTTCCACACACAGTGTTCCAGCTGTATCTTTTTATTGTATTTAGATGGGATAATCAATGCCCATCACCTGTTTAACTAGTAATTATCTTTAACATGCAGTGTGATCATTTATACACTGACAGGAGTGTCCCTTTCATGTGGGAAAGAAATACAAGTGTCCCATACAAATGGAAAGGGGAATCGGAGTTTGCCTATGAAATGGGAAAGGGGAGTCGGAGCGTCCCTGTTAAATGGGAAAGGGGAGTCGGAGCGTCCCTGTTAAATGGGAAAGGGGAGTCGGAGCGTCCCTGTTAAATGGGAAAGGGGAGTCGGAGCGTCCCTGTTAAATGGGAAAGGGGAGTCGGAGCGTCCCTGTTAAATGGGAAAGGGGAGTCGGAGCGTCCCTGTTAAATGGGAGAGGGGAGTCGGAGTGTCCCTGTTAAATGGGGCATTCAGTTGGCTAAGAGTTTAACAAAAGAGGTATAAAAGAGGCTGGTGGTGTGTTTTAGATGTGGGAGCTACACATTTGTAATGTGTCACTGTGAGGAGGTGCATATTTGTTAATGTCCATCTCTGCTCCAACTAAATGATAGAATTATGGAACCACAGAATGTTTACGGCACAGAATGAGGCCACTTGTGCTTATTGAAAATGAGCCCCCCAGCTTAATCCCACTTTCCAGCCTTTGGTTGGTAGGCCTGCAGGTTACGGCACTTGAGGTTCATATCCAGGCATTTTTAAAAATGAGTTGAGGGTTTCGGCCTCTACTACCCTTTCAGGCAGTGAGCTCCAGACCCGCACAACCCTCTGGGTGAAGAAATCTTTCCTTATCTCCTCTCTAATCTTTCTGGCACACTTCAGATCTATGCCCCTTAGTCACTGACCTCTCTGCTAAGGTAAATAGGCCCTTCCCATCCATTCTATCCAGGCCCCTCACAATTTTGTACATCGCAATCAAATTTCCCCTCAGCCTCCTCTGTTCCAAGGAGAACAATCCCAGCCTATCCAATCTTTCCTCAAAGCTGCAATTTTCCGATCCTGGCAACTTCCTCGTAAATCTCCTCTGTACCCTCTCTAGTGCAATTCCATCCTTTCTGTAAAGAGGTGACAGAACTGCACAGAGCACTCAAAGTTGTGGCCTAACTAATGTTTTATATATTTCCAGCGTAACCTCCCTGCTCTTATATTCTATGCCTTGGCTAATAAACAAAAGGATTCCATGTGTCTCCTGAACCACCTTCTCAACCTGTCCTGCTACCTGCAGGGATCTGTGGACATTCACTCTAAGGTCCCTCACTTCCACTACACCTCTCAGTATCTTCACATTTATTGTGTAATCCTTTGCCTTGTTTAACCTCCCCAAATGCATCACCTCACACTTCTCTGGGTTCAATTCCATTTGCAAAATCCTGATTTAAAAACCATTGACTGATTGATTGTAGAAGCTCAGGAAGAATTTTTGGGTTCCAGGATCACCTCTGGACCACAGCAGCCTGGACTAGCTGGATCGCTCTGTACTGGAAGGCTGGGCCCGGCCTTGTTGTTTCTGCCTGGGGCCTGGAGCCTGCAGGAAAGGGAGAAAGAGAGAGAGAGAGAGAGTGAGGGCTTGCCTGCAAAGCAAAACTGCTGAGCTGCTGACTCCACATACTGAGAATAAGAGGAGGAAGCAGCAATGAACAAGATTCACATGTGCAAAGAGAGGAGGAGAGAAACACAAGGGCAGTTAAAATCAACAGGCGGGTGCTTAGTGCACTTAATGCTGCTTGGACTGACAGGGTGACCCAACAGGACCATGCTGTCATCCGGTTGATTGTCCCACGTCCGTACTTCTTCCTCTCGGCATGGCCTTTGCCCTGTATTTCTAAAGTGATCTGAGAAACTTCCTGGGGTGGAGTCTCACCCGCCACCTGGTCAAGTACCTTTGTTATTTGTGCAGCTACACTGCACTCCTGCCATCAGCCACAAGGTGGCAGTGGAGCCCAGCAGCAGGTTTGAATCCAATATATAAATAAAAACAAAAAACTACCGCGGATGCTGGAAATCCAAAACAAAAACAGAATTACCTGGAAAAACTCAGCAGGTCTGGCAGCATCGCTGGAGAAGAAAAGAGCTGACGTTTCGGGTCCACATGACCCTTCAACAGAACTGAAGTATAGTTAGGAGAGGGGTGAAATATAAGCTGGTTTAAGGTGGGGGGCGGGGGGAGAGAAGTTGAGGGTGGGGTGGTTGTAGGGACTAGCAAGCAGTGATAGGAGCAGATAATCAAAAGTTGTCACAGACAAAAGGATCAAAGAGGTGTTGAAGGTGGTGATATTATCTAAGAAAAGTGCTAATTAAGAATGGATGGCAGGACACTCAAGGTACAGCTCTAGTGGGGAAAAAGAAGAATCTATATAAATTATTGAAGAAAAAAAAAGAAAAAAAAAACAAAAGGGAGGGGGAAGAACCGGGGTGGGGATGGGGGAGGCGGAGTTTAAGATCTAAAGTTGTTGAATTCAATATTCCTCCAGTTTGCGTTGGGCGAAAAATGTTTCTGGGAGGGAGGAGAAGGCGTGAGGGCGGATGCGCGGGATATGGGCTGGACACGGTTGAGGGCCCTGTCAACAACTGTGGGTGGAAAACCTCGGTTAAGGAAGAAGGAGGACATGTCAGAGGACCTGTTTTTGAAGGTAGCGTGATCAGAACAGATGCGACGGAGGCGAAGGAACTGAGAGAATGGGATGGAGTCCTTACAGGAAGCGGGGTGTGAGGAAACATGATAAGGTCCCCCTTGTCCTCACTTATCACCCCACCAGCCTCCGCATTCAAAGTATCATCCTCCGCCATTTCCGCCAACTCCAGCATGATGCCACCACCAAACACATCTTCCCTTCACCCCCCCTGGCGGCATTCCGTAGGGATCGTTCCCTCCGGGACACCCTGGTCCACTCCTCCATCAACCCCTACTCCTCAACCCCCACCTATGGCACCTCCCCATGCCCACGCAGAAGATGCAACACCTGCCCCTTCACTTCCTCTCTCCTCACCGTCCAAGGGCCCAAACACTCCTTTCAAGTGAAGCAGCATTTCACTTGCATTTCCCCTAACTTAGTCTACTGCATTCGTTGCTCCCAATGCGGTCTCCTCTACATTGGAGAGACCAAATGCAAACTGGGCGACCGCTTTGCAGAACACCTGCGGTCTGTCCGCAAGAAAGACCCAAACCTTCCTGTCGCTTGCCATTTTAACACTCCACCCTGCTCTCTTGCCCACATGTCTGTCCTTGGCTTGCTGCATTGTTCCAGTGAAGCCCAACGCAAACTGGAGGAACAGCACCTCATCTTCCGACTAGGCACTTTACAGCCTTCCGGGCTGAATATTGAATTCAACAACTTTAGATCTTAAACTCCCCCTCCCCCCATCCCCACCCCGTTTCTTCCCCTTCCCTTTTGTTTTTTTTTTTCTTTTTTTTTTCAATAATTTATATAGATTCTTCTTTTCCCACCTATTTCCATTATTTTTAAATCTAAAACTAATACCTTGTTAGTCTTTCCACCCCACCCCCACTAGAGCTGTACCTTGAGTGTCCTGCCATCCATTCTTAATTAGCACTTTTCTTAGATAATATCACCACCTTCAACATCCTTTTGTCTGTGACATCTTTTGATTATCTGCTCCTATCACTGCTTGCTTGTCCCCACAACCACCCCACCCTCAACTTCTCTCTCCCCCCGCCCCCCACCTTAAACCAGCTTATATTTCACCCCTCTCCTAACTATACTTCAGTTCTGTTGAAGGGTCATGTGGACCCGAAACATCAGCTCTTTTCTTCTCCACCGATGCTGCCAGACCTGCTGAGTTTTTCTAGGTTTGAATCCAATTTGACTTTGAAATTGGATGGAGTCTGACTAAATCCCACCACTCCCGCCCACCACCAGAGCTCCCTCCACATGATTGGCATGGTTCCACCCTTCGTTTTCATCGCAAGAGCAAACACTTAAAGGCAACTGTGAGTAAAACCCCACACAGCGCCGACTGCAGAGAATGATACAGGACATGTTCCAGCAGGGGGCGGAGTGGAACCACAGTCATAACACATTCATCTTTATTACTTATTGGGCCAAATCTTCTAGCCAGCATTGGAACCTCTATTTCCAATCTTGATCAGGCAAAAAAATACCCACTTACCTTCCTGCGATTTTTCTGGGCAATCTTCCGATGAGGGATCCTTCCAAACCGGCTCAGTGCGGGGAACCTCGGAGACATCAGCAAAGAGAATCTGCACAGAAACCACGTCCCCTTTTAACAGCACTAGCTACCGTATTCTGGTAAGTCAACTTTAAATGCCCCAAAGCTTCTTTGAAAAGCTACAGAGAGAAGCTAAGTGTGTAAGAGGGTGGAGTGGGTGAGGTGAGGGGTCAGGGCGTTAGGCAGATGAGGGTGTAGGGTGGCAGTGGTCAGGTCAGGTGGAGTTGAAGGGTCAGGGAGCCGGAGGTGGGGGTTTTGCTGTTGGGTGGTGAGGTTGGGTCAGATCGGGTCGGGGTGGAGTTGAAGGTCGGGGGGTTAGACAAGGAGTTGGGGGGCGATATTGGGTGGTGAGGTCAGGCTGGGGAGTGGTCGAGGGGTCAGGGGAGGGGAGGTCAGTGTGAGTGATGGGGGTGGTATGTTGTATGTTGGTTGGACTGGCTGAGGAATGATTTCTGAGACTTTGGTGTGTCTGAACAGTGACTAGTTTATTAGATATAACTGAACTATGTACAGATATACCTGACTAGGTGTTACTCTGTCTAAGCTAGAAGCATTCTCCTTGTCAACTCTTGGTCATGTCACTCTTACATCATCATTGTGGGCGGTGTTTTATACTGACCCACACATTGACCCTTTCAACCCTAATATGACATCTCCCCCAAGTCTTGGTTCAAATATATTTTTACATTCACATTTACATACTACCCCATCCACCCCCCAACTCTCTGACTACATAGATTCGATCTGTCAGGAGCTTCTTGACTCTTCCTGATCATTGTCCCATCAGGCTTGGGCGATCAGTAGTCACTCTTTGAACTTCTTGTCCTTGATTTGGATGGCCTTCACTGAGAGTTGTAGTATCTTTATTAACTTCTGACTCAACTTCTGGTTCTACCAAATGTATGACTGATTGCTGTCTTTGAGGGATAGAAATAAGTTTCTATATATAGTACATTCTGAAGTACTGTACTTCAATCTCTGTTAACTATCATCCTTCTGGAATATTACTCCTTCTCTGCCTTAGTCTGACTTCTGGATCTGGACTTCATCCTTTTTTCCCTCTCTGTTGGTTCTTGATCACTTGTCCCTCTCTCTAGATTTGATTTTGCAGGTTTATCCCTCTCTGTATTTTGCATATTCCCTATCCTTGTCTGCTGAGTTCACCCTGGTTCCTCTGGATGTTGTTTTCTGCCTTTCCGTACTTCTGGAGTGATGACCCTTTGTATTCACTTGTTCCTGAACTCACAGGTAATCATAGAAACATAGAAACTAGGAGCAGGAGTGGGCCATTCGGCCCTTCGAGCCAACTCTGCCATTCATTATGATCATGGCTGATCATCCAACTCAATAGCCTGCTCCCGCTTTCTCCCCATACCCTTTGATCCCTTTCACCCCAAGAGCTATATCTAACTCCTTGTTGAAAACATACAATGTTTTGGTCTCAACTACTTTCTGTGGTAGCGAATTCCACAGGCTCACCACTCTCTGGGTGAAGAAATTTCTCCTCATCTCAGTCCTAAATGGTCTACCCCATATCCTCAGACTGTGACCCCTGGTTCTGGACTCCCCCACCATCGGGAACACCCTTCCTGCATCTACCTTGTCTAGTCCTGTTAGAATTTTATAGGTTTCTATGAGATCCCTCCCCACTCATTCTTCTAAACTCCAGTGAATATAATCCTAATCGACTCAATCTCTCCTCATACGTCAGTCCCGCCATCCCAGGAATCAGTCGGATAAACCTTCACTGCTCTCCCTCTATAGCAAGTACATCTTTCCTCAGATAAGGAGAGCAAAACTGCACACAATATTCCAGGTGTGGTCTCACCAAGGCCCTGTACAATTGCAGCAAGACATCCCTGTTTATGTATTCGAATCCTCTGGCTATGAAGGCCAACATACCATTTGCCTTCTTTACCACCTGCTGCACCTGCATGCTTACCTTCAGCGACTGGTGTACAAGGACACCCAGGTCTCATTGCACATTCCCCTCTCTCAATTTATAGCCATTCAGATAATAATCTGCCTTCCTGTTTTTGCTACCAAAATGGATAACCTCACATTTATCCACATTATACTGCATCTGCCATGCATTTGCTCACTCACTCAGCTTGTCCAAATCACACTGAAGAATCTCTGCATCCTCCTCACAGCTTACCCTCCCACCCAGCTTTGTGTCATCTGCAAATTTGGAGATATTACATTTAATTTCCTAATCTAAATCATTAATATATATTGTGAATAGCTGGGGTCCCAGCACTGATCCCTGCGGTACCCCACTAGTCACTGCCTGCCATTTGGAAAAAGACCCATTTATTCCTACTCTTTGTTTCCTGTCTGCCAAACAGTTTTCTCTCCATTTCAATACACTACCCCCAATCCCATGCGCTTTAATTTTACACGCTAATCTCTTATGTGGGACTTTGTTGAAAGCCTTCTGAAAGTCCAAATAAACCACATCCACTGGCTCCCCCTCATCAACTCTACTAGTTACATCCTCGACAAATTCCAGTAGATTTGTCAAGCATGATTTCCCTTTCATAAATCCATGCTGACTCTGTCCGATTCTGCCACTGTTTTCCACGTGCTCAGCTATTAAATCTTTTATAATGGACTCCAGAATTTTACCCACTACCAATGTCAGGCTGACTGGTCTATAATTCCCTGTTTTCTCTTTACCTCCCTTCTTAAGTAGTGGGGTTACATTAGCTACCCTCCAATCTGTAGGAACTGCTCCAGAGTGTATAGAATCTCGGAAGATGACCACCAATGCATCCACTATTTCTAGGGCCACTTCCTTAAGTACTCTGGGATGGAGATTATCAGGCCCCGGGGATTTATCAGCCTTCAATCCCATCAATTTCCCCAACACCATTTCCCTGCTAATATTGATTTCTTTCAGTTCCTCCCTCTCACTAAACCCTGTGTTCCCCAACATTTCTGGTATGTTATTTGTGTCCTCCTTTGTGAAGACAGAACCAAAGTCAATGGTCAGCCATTTCTTTGTTCCCCATTATAAATTCCCCTGTTTCTGACTGTAAGAGACCTACATTTGTCTTCACCAATCTTTTTCTCTTCACATACCTATAGAAACTTTTACAGTCAGTTTTCATGTTCCCCGCAAGCTTACTCTCGTACTCTATTTTCCCCTTCTTAATCAATCACTTGGTCCCCCTTTGCTGAATTCTAAACTGCTCCCAATCCTCAGGTCTGTTGTTTTTTCTGGCCAGTTTGTATGCCTCTTCTTTGCATCTAATACTATCTCTAATTTCCCTTGTAAGTCAGGGTAATCCTGGGCTGCTATCACTGGAAGTAAATTTTTAGGCAGGATGGGAGCCTATGAGGAATCCACTTGATCAAACTCTTGCTTTCCCTCAAAATCCAGCAGGCCTGGTATAGCGATAAGGTCAATATCTCCCAATGTAGTAAAGGCCAATCTTACACGGTTTGGTTCCATGTCTAGTTCTGGACTTGTTTGACTGCTAACATCTTTGCCTGCCACTTTTGATGGATGGAGAGATGCAGATGTATTTTCTAGATGACCACCACTCTTGGATGATTACACTTTTGGCACAGTGTACTCTGTCACTAGAGTTTCACCATCCATCTTCTTGCAGTATTGCAAAGTGATGAATGATTATTGTCATACCCATGAGTTCTCTGTTCTAATTGGTTCACTATGCCTTCAGCATGAGTGAGTTCAATCAATAAATATCCAAGGAAAACTTCAGAATGGAATCCTCCAACTGCGCTGAAGATCTGGACTGGGATTTCTGTGCTGATTTTTTGACATTCCCTTTGTGGAGAGCTTTCTCATTTGTGCTACTTCACGGTCACCATATGTAATGGTGTTGACCTCAGACTCGGACAACAGGGTTTATCAAAACCCGTGTTTGTCAGGAGTGCGATTTGTCCAGTGCTGCCTACCTAGTGCACCATTGAAATGAAACCTTTTACCCTCCTTGAGGATTGCTCACCAGTTCCATGGTTCCTCCAACTCTAGCGCTGGATCAGGATTTTCTTCATGGATAATCACGGACTGTGGTGCAGCCTTAATTAGCTGAGAAGTTGATTTTTTGACCCTTCCTGTCTTTGCTTCATCCATGGAGCAGTTTTGACCAAGTGCCTAACTGAGTTCTGCATTTCTAGTACCACATTTCCAGGCCAGACCCTATGAGCTTCTTTAAAACTGGCTTTTCAAGGTTTCGGGGACCTACACAGTTGCTGCTATGTTGTATGTTGATTGGACTGGCTGAGGAATGATTTCTCAGATATTGGTGTGTCTGAACAGTAACTGGTTTATTAGATTTAACAAACCATATACCGATATACCTGACCAGGCATTACTCTGTCTAAAACAAAAACAAAAATAAATGGAAAAACTCAGCAGGTCTGGCAGCATCCGTGGAGAGGAACACAGTTAACGTTTCGAGTCCGCATGACTCTTCAACAGAACTAAGGAAAAATAGAAAAGGGGTGAAATATAAGCTGGTTTAAGAGGGGTAGGACAAGTAGAGCTGGATAGAGGGCCAGTGATAGGTGGAGATAACCAAAAGATGTCACAGACATAAGGACAAAGAGGTGTTGAAGGTGGTGATATTATCTAAGGAATGTGCTAATTAAGGGTAGAAAGCAGGACGAGCAAGGTACAGATAGCCCTAGTGGGGGTGGGGTGGGGTGAAGGAATCGAAAAAGGCTAAAAGGTAGAGATAAAACAATGGATGGAAATACATTTAAAAATAATGGAAATAGGTGGGGAAAGAAAAATCTATATAAATTATTGGAAAAAGCAAAAAGGAGGGGGAAAATCGGAAAGGGGGTGGGGATGGAGGAGAGAGTTCATGATCTAAAGTTGTTGAACTCAATATTCAGTCCGGAAGGCTGTAAAGTGCCTAGTCGGAAGATGAGGTGCTGTTCCTCCAGTTTGCGTTGAGCTTCACTGGAACAATGCAACAAGCCAAGGATGGACATGTGGGCATGAGAGCAGGGTGGAGTGTTGAAATGGCAAACGACAGGGAGGTCTGGGTAATGCTTGCGGACAGACCGAAGGTGTTCTGCAAAGCGGTCACCCAGTCTGCGTTTGGTCTCTCCAATGTAGAGGAAACTCTGACTCTACTCTGTCTAAGCTGGAAGCATTCTCCCCCTCAACTCTTGGTTATGTCTCTCTTCCATCATCATTGTCGGTGGTGTTGTTTACAAAGTCCCACACATTAACCCTTTAAACCCTAACACTACAAGGGTCAGCTTAGACTAGAGTTTTTCTGTCTAACATTTGCTGGGTAAACTATCCAGGTAAGTAAGTGGGAACTATCCGAAGTCTCCAACTCTAACTCAGAGTTAGAGCTTTTTCAGAAGGTCACTAGAAGTTTAAACTTCCCAGGCAATTCCCACAGAGTTAGTGCATTGGGACTTCCGAGGGGCCTGCGGTGCACCTTGAGGGGTATGTTACAGACAGGGGAGAGAGAGAAACAGAACTCCTTTATTTTTCTCACCAGCTGTCTGTAAGCAGAGGTGTTTTAATATTTGAAATAGACTGTGTCATTTTTCCCCAAACCCTCCGTTTGTGAAGTCAATTTTAAAGTGACTCGCAGCAAATTGTCTTTCGGGTTAAATCAGAACTATTGTTTACTCGTACATTCAAACATGGGGGATGGTTGTTGCAACTACACACCCACACACACACACGCCTACACACACACGCCTACACACACCTACACACACACCTACACACACACCCCCCACCCACACACACACACACACCTACATACACACCCACACACACACATACCTACACACACACCCCCCACACACCTACACACACACACCTACACACACACACACCTACACACTCACACACACACGCCTACGCGCACACATACACATCTACACATGCACCTACACATGCCTACACACACACACACCTACACACCTACACACACACCTGCACACACACAACTACACACACTCACCTACACGCACCTACACACATACACAGACCTACATAAACGCACCTAGACACACACACAGAACTACACACACACCAACACACACACCTACACGCACATACACACAACTACACATGCAACTACACACACACCTACACACACACACATGCATGTGCACACACACACACACGCACACACGAGATAGGAAAGAAAAGAGTTTTACAACTAGAACTAAATTAGAACAAAAAAAAGCAAATATTGGGGATATTAATTCATGTGAATGTTAGCATCCAGAATGTTCGAGTCCTATGAGGGTTCCTTGATGTAGGAGTTAAAGTTCAGGTGGGTTCAGCCAGCTGAAGTCAGGAGTAGCCGAATTCCTTCAAAGTTGGTGATGATGCAGCAGGATTAAATTGGTATGCAGAGACTTGCTCTGCTCACCAGGTGATGGCAGGAATCTTCCAGAGAATCAGGCTTTGAGGAGGTTCAGACTTGAGGCAGGCTTTGTTGTCAGCCTGGAGTCCTGCTTCGCTGTTGACAGGCTGGATGCTAACAGCAGACTGTCCAGGGAGTCCAGGAATTAAAACTTTCCAAAGGACAAAGGAGCATGTGATGTTTGCCCAATGGTGATCCAGTTTCAGGTTACCAACAATTTCTTTGTCTCTGGTCAAAATCCATTGTTCACCTTAAGAGA
This sequence comes from Cetorhinus maximus, assembly GCF_964194155.1. NCBI lineage: Eukaryota > Metazoa > Chordata > Chondrichthyes > Lamniformes > Cetorhinidae > Cetorhinus > Cetorhinus maximus. The sequence continues at coordinate 56,479,515 of NC_135886.1, forward strand.
TAAATGGTGGCTATTAGTGCCTCCACAGGTATAACAAGTTTTGATGGCTGTCTTTTTGTTATAAGTCCACACTGGGGAGGCAGACCATTTGCTGTTCCCTTGTTTCATTGATTATAATGGGCCCACACAATGATAGGTGTGAGATTTCACAAGGATGAGGGTTGAGATTTAATTGCTGTTGGAAGTTTCCAGAAATGTAGCCAGATTGAAAATCATGTGACCTGTAGCAGCCATGTTATTGGTGCAGCAAAGCCCATTTTCAAATAAAGTTTGGTTTGAACAGTTTATGATCTCCTTCATTTCTTATGGACTTGACAGGTACATCAGGTCTCTGACTATCCGAGACGAGAAGATCTGGGCCATAATTACTCAATTTTTCTAAATTTTAGGCCCAGAATTTTCCCAGGAGTTATTCCAATCTCTTAGTGCAGGTTCAGCAAAACTCCCAGAGAAACCACATCAATGGCTAATAATAATTAAAAATGGCAGCTTGCACCATTTCTCTGCTAAGCTCTCACTGGTGGGCAATTTCCTTTTACTATTCATTTACAGGATGTGGGCATCACTGGCTGGGCCAGCATTTATTGCCCATCCCTAATTACCCTTGAGAAGGTGGTGGTGAGCTGCCTTCTTGAACCACTGCAGTCCACGTGGTGTAGGTACACCCACAGTGCTGTTAGGGAGGGAGTTCCAGGATTTTGACCCAGTGACAGTGAAGGAGTGCGGCAGGTCATTAAACCTCTTCCGGCACTGCACCTGTGTGTGCCACACCATGTCATGGCTGCTCACCAGCGCTGCCACCTCCTCCCATGCCCTCTTTTTGAGGTGCGGTGGCCTCCTCCACCCATCACTGGGGACAAGGGAAGGCAGCCACCTCCTCCAGGAGGACCGCGAGGCACTCATCAGAAAACTGGGGGTGGGGGCCGAGTGCCCACACGACCTGCCCTCCCGCCTGCCTTGTGCAGCCACACTTGACTCCATCATTTCAGTTTTCTAACAGGCCCCTGCCCCCGCCCGGCCCTTCCTGACCAACGGGGAGCTACATTTCACGTTGGGCGGGCCATAATTGGCCTGGCAGTGTGAAACCGGGTGCCAATCGTGGGTGGCGTCTTGTTTCCTGGATGCTCCTGGGCCGACTAACCAGGCACGCCTGCCACCAAACTCAAACCGTGGACAGTTTTGGTCTCCTTACCTGAAGAAGGATATACTTGCCACAGAGGCAGTGCAACAGAGGGTCACCAGACTGAATCCTGGGATAGCAAGATTGTCCTATGAGGAGAGATTGAGGAAACTGGGCCTGTATTCGCTAGTGTTTCGAAGAATGAGAGGTGATCTCATTGAAACTTACAAAATTCCTACAGGGTGTGACAGAGTAGATGTGGATGTGATATTTCCCCTGGCTAATGAGTCTAGAACCAGAGGACACAGTCTCTGAATAAGGGGCAGGCCACCTAGGGCGGAGATGAGGAGGAATTTCTTCACTCAGAGGGTGGTGAATCTTTGGAATTCTCTACCACAGAGGATGTGGAAGCTCAATCATTGAGCATGTTCAAAACAGAGATCAATAGATTCCTGGAGACTAATGACATTAGGGAATATGGGGATAGAGCGGGAAAGTGGCATGGAGGCAGGTGATTAGCCATGACCTAGCTGAATGGTGGAGCAGACTTGAGGGACTGAATGGCCTACTCCTGTTCCTATGGTCCCTCGCACCATTAGCAACATTGCACCCTTTCTCTACACCAAACGAGATGGGCCTATCACTTATAACTGCTGTTGCATTAGTTACTTTTGTTAATGATCTGCAGTGGAATTGGAGTGTCCTCTCTGGGCACAAGCCTGCGCAAAACTTACGGAAACCCTGGGCTGTCCAAATCTCAGGGCCCCCTCTAACCCTTCCTGGTTGACTCCAAAGGTCTGTGATACACCACATTTGGCACGGGCTTGGTTTCAGGAGTTGCCGGAGAGTTGACATATTTAGACACCAGTCTGCCTTTGGGCTCCACTTTGGCTTTTTTTTTTGGCAGGATTTACTTCCTCGGTCTTCAACTCTGCCAATGTGTCCACGAGGCAGTGGAGCTGTTGGCCCAGAGCTGGGAGTTTGGTTCAGGAGTGCCCGGGCAGGCCCACTTGCTGGTGGGCCAAACCTCCTGTGCATTCCTCTGAAGTTCAGCCTGGTGCTGCGGAGGATCCAGTTCCCATGTTCCAGCATGAGGAGGCAGAGCTGAGGAGTTGCCAATGCAGAGGCTGTGTATTGACAGAGAGAGACTTACACATTTGGTTCTCTCTTTCACATTGCTGCTAATCAGAAGAATGAGAAGTGAATGAGCGCACAAAAGCAGAAAGTATGCTAATGCTTTTTACCCACATACACGATGCACCACATCGACCTGTTGGACACACACACTGGGCAGAACTTTACGGCCCCATTGTGGTGGGGGTGGGTCTGTAAAATGCGGCATTCAAAAGTTCAAAAGTCCATTGCCTTCGGCAGGACGGAAAATTCAGCCAGTGGGTGGCACTGTAAAATTCCACCCGTTAGATCTGTATCATTTCCTAATAATCCCCAACAAAATTCCACATATTAGAATGCAGACTGCACCAAACTCCTTACCCTGCATCCCCACAATGTTAGATTTAATCTTTGCTCAGTGCTCCTCATTTGTTTGAAGGATATCTGACTCAGTTATACATCATTAGCTTTGTCAGTTGTCTGCTTCAGCAGCTCACAGTTCACTTCTTCAGCTGCTTAACATATTAAACTGGATACCCAAGCCTATATTTGTATTTAAAATTGGTCTCACCCCCACCATCCAACTACCCACCATTTTCCTTTGAGTCCTGTAAGACAATGAGTATTATATTTTGTAAGGTTTATATAAAATTGTAATCAGCAACAAAGTGAATTTTAGAACTTCAATCTCGTCCCCCTCAACTATCCCTGGTCAGCTTTAGCAAAATGACATTTATATTCGAGTCAGTAATCAGTCAAACCTGGGAAGTGATTTTGATTAAATTATGATTAAACACACACAGTCACACACACACACACACAATCACACACACTAACACACATACACATACACAGTCACACACACAGATACAGTCACACACACACACATACACACACAGTCACACACACACACAAACACGTCAAGTCACACACACACACAGACATGCACAGTCACACACACACACAAACACGTCAAGTCACACACACACACAGACATGCACAGTCACAGACACAAACATACACACACACAGTCTCACACTCGCACAGTCACAGATACACACACATACTCACATACACACAGACACACACAGGCAGACACAAACACACACACACAGACAGACAGACACACACACAGGCATTCACACACACACACACACACATACAGTCACAGATACACAGACCCACACACATACACACAGTCACAGACACACACACACACACACATACACACACACACACACACACACACAGGCACAGACACACACAGGCATACACACACACAGTCACAGCCACGCAGACACATACACACACGCACAGTCACTGACACACACACACATACACATACACACACACACACTCACACACACACACAGTCATAGGCACACTCACACACTCACAGTCACAGACACACACACACACAAAAACAGACACGGACACACAATCACACAAACACAGTCACAGACACACAGACACATACACACATTCCCAGACACACACACATGCACACAGTCACAGACAGATACACATGCACACACAGTCACAAACACACAAACACAGTCACAGACAGGCACACATGTACACAGAGCAACAGACACACACGCACAATCACACACACACACACACACACACACACAGTCTCACACACACACACACACACACAGAGTCACAGACACACATACACACACAGACACACACACACACAAATACTTACATACACACACAGTCACGCACACAGGCACAGACACAGGCATGCACACACACAGACAGAGACACAGACACAGACACACACACAGACACTTGCACACATACAGATGCAGACACAGGCACATACACACAGAAACACACACACAGAAACACACACACAGACATAGACATGGACACACACATACATACACGCAAACAAACACACACACCCACACACACAGGCACAGACACAGGCATGCACATACACAAACAGAGATACAGACACACAAACACAGACACAGACATGTGCACACACGCAGATGCAGACACAGGCACATACACACAGAAACACACAAACACACACACACACACAAACAAACACACACACACACAGAGTCACAGATACACACACACAGTCACATACACACACATACACAAACAGGCACAGACACAGGCACGCACACACACAGACGGAGATACAGACACAGTCACAGACACACATACACAGACACGCGCACACACACAGATGTAGATATAGGCACACACACACAGAAACACACAGGCACACACACACACATTCATACACACACACACACACACACACACAGAAACACACACACGGACATAGACACAGACACACAAACACACAGCAAAAACACACACACACACAGAGTCACAGACACACACACAGACACACACACACAAGCACAGGCACGCACATATACAGACGCAGACACAGGCACACAGTCACAGAAACAGACACACAGACAAAATGTATGCACACACATAGACACAGACACATACAAACAGAAACACACACAGACACACAGAAACACACACAGACGTAGACACAGACACACATTCACCTACAGACACATTCAGACACATGCAAATACACAGATGCAGACACAGACACACACAAACACCAACATGCACACAAAGACACGTAGACACACACACACACACACAGATGCAGACACAGACACACACATGCACACACCAACAGACACACATTTATACACACATGCACACACACACAGACACACACACTCCCACACACACTCACACACATACATACACAAAAGCACAGATCAATGAACAGACTGTGCATGTCTAGGGAACTGATCGGTTACATATGGCAATTGCTGCAGGATTTGGCGCCATGGGGACATGGAGGGCATCCACTGCCAGTGGCTGTGAAAATGACAGCGGTTCTCAATATTTACACCAGTGGCTCCTTTCAGGGCTCCACAGGTGACCTCTGTGGGATATCACAAGCCTCCACCCATAATGCATCCATGAGGTCACGGATGCCATCTTCACAAGGGCACAAAACTTTATACATTTCACCGGGGATCAGGAAAGTCGGGAAGCAACAGCGATTGGATTTTCCCAGATCTCAGGTTTCCCATAGGTGCAGGGAGCCATCAACTGCACATGGCGCTTAGATCTCCGTGGTAACAAGCGGTCGGCTACGTCAGCCCCAAGGGCTTCCACTCGCTGAATATGCAGCTGGTGTGTGACTACTACAAACACATCCTACTGGTCTGCGCACGGTTTTCAGGGAGTGTGTACAACTCCTACATCCTTAGCAGGTCTTAGATCCCTGACGTCTTCCAGGGTCCACAGAGGCTGCAGGGATGGCTCGTCGGGGACAAAGCTTACCTGCAGAGGCCGTGGCTGATGATGCCCGTGTAGCAGCCTCAGACTGCAGCAGAGTGAAGGTATAACGAGGCTCATGCTGCAACTCACAGCTTGATGGAGCAAACCATCGGGATGCTGACAATGAGGTTCCAGTGCCTAGGCCGGTCTGCTGGAGCTCTGCAATATAGTCCACAGAGGGTGTTACACATCGGCATCGACAGGGATTTAGGTGAGGAGATCCTTGAAGGCGATGATGACGACAATGAGGATGAGGGTCTCACACTGCCCAGACGAGGCAGGCGTGCTCGGGAGGCCCCCGTAGCTGCTAGATTTGTGGAGGATGATGACGACGAGATGCAGTGAGGAGACACCATAGATCCTCACATTGCATCTGTGAATGTTTGACACCAGTTTGGCTGATGGCAGCACCAATATCCTCGGTGATAATTCGCCTGTCATGGAGATGCAGTGGAGGCCCTAGTAGTCACTCGATCACAGGAGGATGATGACAACATGCAGTGAGGGGACTCCATGAATCTTCACACAGCCTCTGAGAATGTCTGACTCCTGTCTGGCCGAGGACAGCTCGCTTGCGTTCCATGATCAGGGTCACCTCAGAGACGCAGCCATGAAACTTTAGACACATCTGATGCTGTGTCTGCCTTCAGCACCTCAGCCCTTCAAGAGCTGGTGCACAGCATCACTGGTCACAGGTGCTGGTGTGATGGGGACCAGCCCCACCTTAAAGGTGCTGAGAGCACACGGAGAGAATGAGGGAACTCTGTGGCACCTGCCCACTACACTCTGGCAGCGATGACCAGCACTGCCAAGGTGCAGGCATCAGTAATGTTTCCAGGGAGTGTGAGGCTGGACCATCATTGTGGCCTGAAGGCTGCACAGAGCACAGGGAAGAGGCCCTGGACTGAGACACCTGCCTTTTATCTTGTGCAGAAAGGTTTCACATCTGAGTGACAAGAACACTGCTCATCAGAACAAAGAGCCACAGGCAGGGAGACATTCTTGGGAGACTATTGACAATAGTGAACATTCTGTACAAGTGATCAACACCCGTGCCCAGGCTGTGCAACTAATTCTCCTTAACTTTCCTAACCCTGCCGCTACATCTTGGTGCTCCCTGGACGTCCACAGTGGAGGTGGAGGAAGCCTGCTGACTGTGACACCCTGTCTGTGATGACCTTGGCGGGCGTCCTCTGAAGGGCCGAGACCTGGAGGGCTCCGGCCTGCTTTCGGGGTCCTGCTGTGTGGCAGTGGCACCCTCCTCGGCCTGTGAAGCTGGAGCTGCTGGGGTCACAGGAAGAGGGGAGCCTGATGGGCCGGACACTTCCAGATTCATCTGGGTGGTTGGCCCCGGAGTGTGCACCTGTTGATCCTCCTCCCTATGGGTGCCTGAGGGCCCCTAACTGACTCCGTGAGCGGAAGGGGTAGCTGGAGTGAGATCGAGCTGCCCAGCACCCCTCTCGTGTACACACTGTTGGAGGCCAACTATGGTATCAGTGATGGAGTTCAGCCCGCGCAGCAGTGCAGGAGTGACGTCCTGGACCAAAGTCTCCATGGTGGCCACCATCCTACCAGTGTTTACCTCGGTGCATTGCGATGCCGGCGCTATCACCTCAGCCTGAAGGCGGACGGACTCCTCCATTGTGCCTTGCAATCTGAAGAGTGTAGTGGACATCCCTTCCTGATGATCCCGAGCTTGCCTTTGCAGCTCCAGCAACTGAGGTATGACCGAGTCCAGAGGCTCCTCATCTGACACGGACTGGGCAACGGTCTGGCCTCCAACAGTTCTCCGAGTGCCAGAGACCTGGGAAGTCCCTGCCTCCACCTGCTGGGTATCAGAAAGTGCAATGTACTCACCAGATTGTGATCCTGATGCCGGCCAGCTGGATGGCTCTGTTTTCGAATTCTGTCAGAAATTTGATCTCCGGCATCCCTCCACCTGTCTGTGACCTTTCCCTCCTGTTGTGAGCTAGTTTGTCCTGCATGGATAGAGATAGAGAGAGTGTATCAGGACACCTGCCGGGCCAGATGATAAGTGTGCCTGACCTGTGTGGGTGGTGAGTGGTCCCATGGATGGGATGAGGACAATGACGGTGTGTGTGAGAGAGTGAATGGTGATGTCCCTTGCACTGGCAGTGAGTGAGGGCCCTGTGGATGTGTGATGGGCTTGTGAGTGTGTGAGTTGGGAGTGATGAAAAGACTGACTTACCCTAGTGGAACGGAGGGGATCATTCATCCTTTTGCAGCACTGGGTGGCTGTCCTCCTCTGCAGGGCATTTGCGCTGACCACCGCTGCCACCGCCTCCCAAGCCGGGTTGGTGACTTTGCTGCCCATCCTGCTGCCAGAGCAGGGGTAGAGCACATCCCGGTGGCCTCCACGGCATCCACCAGTCGCTCGAGGACCTGTCATTAAACTGCAGTCATTTTTCCTTTGCTGGCCATGTCTCCCGGGCAGCGGTGGTGGCTGGTGGGGATGAGCGTTTTGCTGGCGGCTGCCTTTTAAAGATGGCGGCTGGTGTGATGCAACAGCGGGGTGATGGCAGGCGAGCGAATGAGAGCCCGCCCGCCATTGAAACAGCGTGTTTCGCGGGAGTGAATAAATAATGAGGCGGGCTCGGGAAGATACAGAGTGAAAACCCGCCATTTTCATCGGCGGGTAGGATTCCATTTTACCCGCCCTAGCGTAGCCCTTGCAATTCTGGGAAAATTCAGCCCACTGAGAATGGCTCATGAATAGCTGGACATTTAGGAATTAGGAAATCTCAGGCGTAAATACCAAAGATTGGCCTGGACTGCATTAACATGTAGTCATGGAAAAATATATTTCATTCATAAAATACCTGAAAGAACATTACAAAATATTTCTAAATCTCCATCACAAAAAGTGCAATCAGATTCAACTTTTACACATGGATCATGAGGTGCTTCAATACAATCAATGAATATTGCAGACATTTCAATATGATCATTACAGACAGTCAGATAGTGCAATGGTATTGGAGTTATCGACATAAATCATGTTGCACTCTGAGGTGCTTCAATACAAATATGATACATTTAGTATTCACTACATACAATCTTTGTGAGTCGTACAGCCCGAGGGGTCTATACCTTTCCCAGCCCCTCGGTGCACTATGGCAGAAAGGTCTCAGGCAGCGATCTTTCCCCATTGCGCCTTTACGGCAGCTGCCCCAAGCTTTAGTGCGTCCCTCAGCACGTAGTCCTGGACATTGGAATGTGCCAGTCTGCAACACTTGGTCGGGGACAACTCTTTGCACTGGAAGACCAACCAAATTCGGGCAGACCAAAGAGTGTCTTTCACTGAGTTGATGATCCTCCAGCTGCAGTTGATGTTTGTCTCAGTGTGTGTCCCTGGGAACAGCCCGTAGAGCATAGAGTCCTGTGTCACAGCACAGCTCGGGATGAAACTCGACAAAACCACTGCATCTCTCTCCAGACCTTTGCAAAGGCACAATCCACAAGGAGGTGAACAACGGTCTCGTCCCCACCACAGCCACCTCGAGGGCAACGTGCAGAGGGGGTGAGACTCCTGGCGTGTAGGAAGGATCTGACGGGGAGGGCCTTTCTCACCACCAGTCAAGCTACATCTTGGTGCTTGTTGGAAAGTTCTGGCGATGAGGCATTCTGCCAAATGGCTTTGACATTCTGCTCGGGGAACCATCCCACCGGATCCACCCTTTCCTTTTCCCGCAGGGCCTCTAAGACATTATGTGCCGACCACTGCATGATGGACTTGTGGTCAAAGGTGTTTCCCTGCAGAAACTTTTCCACAAGGGACAGGTGATACGGAACTACTTGGAGCGTTCCGCGGCAGCGTGGCCAGACCCATCTTTTGCAACACCGGGGACAGGTAGAACCTCGGCACGTTGTGACACTTGGTGTTTGCATACCGAGGGTCTACACACAGCTTGATGCAGCTGCACACAGAGGTGGCCATCAGGATGAGGGCGATGTTGGGCATGTTTTTTCCCCCTTTATACATAGGCTTAAACATCATGTCCCTGCGAACACAATCCATTTTCGACCTCCAGATAAAGCGAAAGATGGCTCGGGTGATCGCCACCGCGCAGGAGGCCAGACCTGTGCCACGTACAGCAACACCAAGAGTGCCTCACATCTGATGACCAGGTTCTTACCTGCAATGGAGAGGGAGCGTCGCTCCCACATGCCCAGTTTTCTTTTCACCATAGCCACTCGCTTCTTCCAGTTTCTGACATATGCCCCGGTCCCTCCAAACCATATCCCAGCACCTTCAGGCCATCAGACAGTGAAGGGGACAAAGGATCGGTCAACCCAGTTCCAAAAGAACATGGCCTTGCTCTTACCATGATTTACCTTGGCTCCCAAGGCCAATTGAACTGGTCGCAGATGTGGGTCAGTCTGCGCACCGACAGCGGGTCCGAGCAGAAGACGGCGACATCGTCCATGTACAGGGAGGCTTTGACCAGACTGCCTCCACTGCCTGGGATTGGCATTCCTCTTATGCCCAGATCCTTCCTGATGGACTCAGCAAAGGGTTCAATGCAACACACAAACAGGACAGGGGAGAGAGGGCAGCCCTGCCTGACTCCAGATTTACTTGGAAAGTTTTCTGATTCCCACCCATTGATTGAAACTGTGCTACTGATGTTAGTGTAGAGCAGTTGGATCCAGTTGTGGATTCCCTCCCCAAACCCCATTTTGGAGAGCACATCCAACATGTAGTTGTGCGATATTCTATCAAAGGCCTTCTCCTGATCCAGGCTGATGAGGCAGGTGTCCACACCCCTGTCCTGCACATAGGCAATCGTATCCCTGAGCAGCGCGAGGCTGTCAGAGATCTTCCTGCCCGGCACAGTGCAGGTCTGGTCAGGGTGGGTCACCAATTCCAGAGCGGAATTGACCCGATTGGCGATGGCCTTGGACAGAATCTTATAGTCCATATTCAACAGTGAAATGGGCTGCCAATTTCTAATTTCCTCTCTTTCCCCCTTCTGCTTGTAGATGAGGGTGATGATGCCTTTCCTCATGGATTCTGACATACTGCCGGCCAGAAGCATACTCTCGTACACTTCTAGCAGGTCTGGGCCAATCCAGTCCCACAGAGTCGAATACAACTCAGCCAGTAAGCTGTCGCTTCTGGGAGTTTTACTCTTCTCAAAGGACTCAAGGGCCTTAGTCAGTTCGTCAGGAGTTAACGGTTTGTCCAGACTCTCCTGTGTACTGTCGTCTAAGACCTCCGTGATAGAGGACAGGAAGGATTGGGAGGCCGTGCTGCCTGTGGGCTTCATGTCATACAATCTGGCATAAAAGGATTTGCTGACCCTCAAAAAGTCAAGATGACTTTACTGAGCCGTCTTCTTCCTTCAGGCTGCTGATCACAGAGCTCTCTCTGTGTACCTTTTGGAAGAAGAAACGTGAGCACGTTTCATCCTGCTCCTGCGGACTCTGGACTGGAGGATGATCTTGGAGGCCTCCGAGGCAAAGAGCGAGGCTTGCTGGCTCTTCACCTCTTGGAGTTCCTCCTTGACATCGACCCCCATCGACTGCAGCCGGAGCAGATTCTGCATGTTTTTCTGGAGTCGGGACATTTCCCTCTGTCCCTTTCTAGCTTTCTGGGCGCCTTTGAGGATGAAAAACCTCTTGATGTTTTCCTTGATCACTTCCCACCAGTGTGTCAGGGACTCAAAGAGGGGTTTCACGGTTCTCCAACCTTTGTAATCCCTCTTGAGTTCCTCAATGTTCTCTGGGGTCAGCAGTTGCACGTTCAGCTTCCATGCCCCCTTGCCACCTTTGTGTCACACGTCAGGTGACAGGAAAACCTCAGGCAGTGATTAAACCTGTACCTTTAATTCTCATTCCAGCATTTGAGGAACCTTTTACCGGTGTCCTGACTGATTGTGTAGGACCCCTCCCTAAAACCAAAAGTGGAAATCTGCACTTCCTGACAATCATGGACGTGTTGACGAGGTTTCCTGAAGCAATACCTTTACAAAATACTGTAGCAAAGAGGATTGGAGAAGAGTTGACCAAATTCTTTACAAGATATAGGTTACAAAAAGAAATACAGTCGGATCAGGGTTCGAATTTCATGTCACAGCTGTTTAAGGAAGTAATGAACAACCTGGGGATAAAGCAGTTTAAATCATTAGCTTATCATCCGGAATCACATGGTGCTTTATAGAGATGGCATCAAACTTTAAAAACTATGATGAGAGCATATAGTCAAGACTACCCACAGGGCTGAGATCGAGGGATTCCATTCTTGTTATTTGCTATTAGGGATGTCCCTAATGAACTGACAGAGTTTAGTCCTTTTGAATTAGTCTATGGTCATGAAGTAAGGGCACTACTTCAGTTGATTCAGGAGAAGCTAGCGGGTCAAAGTTCAGAAACTACTCTCCTGGATTATGTGACAAAATTCAAAGAAAGATTGAACAGAGCATGTGAGTTAGCTAAGGAACATTTAAAGATATCACGGCATGTGATGAAGACAAGTGCGGATAAAAGGACAAAGGCTCATAGATTTGATGCTGGAGAGAAGGTGTTAGTTTTGTTACCAGTGTCAGGCAAACCATTAAAGACAAGGTTTAGTGGGTCTTACAGGATTGAAAAGAGACTGTGTGAAGTAAATTATTTAACAAATTCTCCAGATAGAAGAAAGAAGCAGAGGGTGGGTCATGTAAATATGCTTAAAAAGTACTTTGACAGGGAAGATAACGAAAATGAGGTATTAGTGGTGGTAGATAAGAAAAAAGGGGTAGCAATGAAGGATTCTGAAATTAACTTTCCTCTAATTCAATTGGACAATGAGGGAGTACTTAAAAATTTAAATGTAATATTGCATTGTCTTCCAGACAAGTGTCAAAGTGATTTGGAAAAGCTATTGCAGTCACACAAAGCTATTTGTGGGAATAAGCTGGGGAGGACAAATATAGCTACGCATGATGTAGATGTGAGAGATTCAGTTTCAATAAGGCAACATCCTTATAGATTGAATCCAGTAAAATTAGCTCAAGTACAAAAAGAAATTGAATTCATACTTCAGAATGACATCATAGAGTTTATTTCAGTAACTGGAATTCACCACTTGTACTGGTGCCAAAACCGGATGGAACAAAAAGACTGGGCAGAAATTTTCGCTTGGCAGGCAGGCGGGCGCATGCCCAGCCTGCTCGAGCATGAAATGACGCATATTGACGTCAGCCAAGCGTACCAACGTCAGCACGCAGTCACACGATAGTTTGGTCGGTGGGCATGCCTGCCAACAATTAAAAGGCCTGTTAAGGCCATTAAGTTATCAATTAATGTAAATTTTTCACTGCCCGTCCAACCCAATGGGGCAGCTCTGCCTCAGGGAGATTATGAAGCGCTCACTCATGCGCATGCGCGAAGTTCGCGCACGGCCAGCTCGCACTCCCCCTGCCTCCCACACATTCAGCACTCAGCGCTGTCACTCGCGTTTGAGGCTGGGTGGGCTTTAATTGGCCAGCCCAATTGTGGTGCGGTGCCAGTCACGGGCGGCGGTCAGCTTCCCGACTGCCCTCGTCCGCCCCTGCTCAGCCCACCTGCCAAGGGCAAAATCCTGCCCTGTGTTTGGATTATCAAAAAGTAAATGCGGTGACAAAATCTGATTCATATCCTATGAGAAAGTGGGACAATCACAAAGATTGACTTGCTGAGAGCATATTGACAAGTGCCATTATCGGAGAGAGCAAAAGAGATAGCAACTTTTGTATTGCCAGATGGGCCATGTCAGTTTAAAGCTATGCCATTTGGTATGAAGAATGCACCAGCATTCAAAGACTGACAAACAAAGTAATTACAGGACTGAGCGATTGCGCTGTTAATATTGATGACTTGGTAGTTTTCAGTCAAACGTGGGAGGAGCATTTACAACATCTGAAAGAACCGTTTGATTGACTGCAAGACGCTAATTTGGTGGTGAACTTGGCTAAGAGTGAATTTTGCAAAAGTGCATGTTACATATCTAGGCCACACCATTGGACATGATCAGCTGGCTCCAAGTAAAAGCCATTGTGAATTTCCCAGTGCCTACAACAAAACAGGAAGTTCTGAGACTTTTGGGCATGAGTGGATTTTATCAGAAATTTGTACCAAATTTTAGCGGTGTGGTTGCTCTATTAACTGAACTACTAAATAGAACAAGAAATTTCACAGGACACAGGATTGTCAGAATGCATTTGACAGTTTAAAAACTGGTGTAGTATTCAACATAACACAGTGTTGACTACTACACCAGTTTTGGCAGCACCAAATTATGCCAAGCAGTTTAAGTTGGCAATTGATGCAAGTAATTTGGGTATTGGTGCTGTGTTGTTATAAGAAAATGAAACAGGAATTGAAAAGCCAGTAGAATACTTTTCACAGAAGCTGAATGTACATCAGAAAAGATACTCAACCATTGCAAAGGAGACTCCAGGTCTGGTGTTAGCGTTGCAGCATTTCGAGGTTTATATTGCAAGCAATTCTTCAGGAGCAATTGTTTATACAGACCACAATCCTTTAAAATTTCTGGACAAATTTTAAGACCGGAATGCAAGACTGTTCAGATGGTGTTTATTACTGCAACAATTTAATTTACAGGTTATACATGTAGCGGGATGAGAAAATTTAATTTCAGATGCGCTGTCAAGAGTTTAAAGTTCAAAGGAAATTGCACGTTTAAAACATGGACAATGGACTGAAATGACCCCTGTTGATACAAATGCTTTGTATATATTGTCATGTTAATGCATGTACCTAGTATCACAGAATCACACAGTGCAGGAGAGGCCCTTCAGCCCATCGAGTCTTCACCGACACATGAGGAACACCTGACCTACCTACCTAATCCCATTTACCAGCACTTGCCCATAGCCTTGAATGTTATGACGTGCCAAGTGCTCATCCAGGTACTTTATAAAGGATGTGAGGTGACCCGCCTCCACCAATCTCCCAGGCAGCGCATTCTAGACCGTCACCACCCTCTGGGTAAAAATGTTTTTCCTCACAGCCCCCCTAAACTTCCTGCCCCTCACCTTGAACTTATGTCCCCTCGTGACTGACCCTTCAACTAATGGGAACAGCTGCTCCATATCCACCCTGTCCATGCCCCTCATAATCTTGTACACCTCGAACAGGTCGCCCCTCAGTCTTCTCTGCTCTAACGAAAACAATCCAAGTCTATCCAACCTCTCTTCATAACTTAAATGTTTCATCCCAGGCAACATCCTGGTGAATCTCCTCTGCATCCCCTCCAGTGCAATCACATCCTTCCTATAATGTGGCAACCAGAACTGCACACAGTACTCCAGCTGTGGCCTCACCAAGGTTCTATACAACTCCAACATGACCTCCCTACTTTTGTAATCTATGCCTCGATTGATAAAGGCAAGTGTCCCATAAGCCTTTTTCACCACCCCACTAACATGCCCCTCCGCATTCAGAGATCTATGGACACACATGCCAAGGTCCCTTTGTTTTTCAGAACTTCCTAGTGCCATGCCGTTCATTGAGTACTTCCTTATCAAATTACTCCTTCCAAAGTGCATCACCTCACACTTTTCAGGGTTAAATTCCACCTGCCAATTATCTGCCCATTTGACCATCCCGTCTATATCTTCCTGTAGCCCAAGACACTCAACCGCACTGTTACCCACCCGGCCAATCATTGTGTCATTATAGTAATGTAGTATACGTAAATGATTTGGCGGAAAATTTGGAGGAGCACGTGGCACTGGGAGTAATCCAGAGATTACAACCCGAGAGGTCTTTCTTTTTACTCTACTGTCTAACTCTCTGAATTCTTGATGCAAGACCTCATCCCTCTTTCTACCTATGTCATTGGTACCAACATGTACCATGACCTGTGCCTTATCACCCTCCCCCTTCAGAATGCCCTGAAGCTGCTCAGTGACATCCCGGACCCTGGCACCAGGGAGGCAACACACCATCCTGGAGTCACGTTGACGGCCACAGTAGGGCCTATCTGTTCCCCTGACTATAGAATCCCCTATTAGTATTGCTCTTCCTCTCTTCCTCCCCTCCTGTACAGGCAGGCTGCTTGTGGTGCTAGAAGCTTGGCTTTATCTGCACTCCCTGGAGGAACCAGCGCCCTCATCAGCCTCTTAAATGGAATACCAATCTGTGAGCGGGACCCCAGGGGACCCCTGAACTACCTGCCTGTTTCTCTTGGACTGCCTGGTGGTCACCCATTCCCTTCCTTCCTCAAGCCCCTTCATCTGCGGTGTGACCACCTCTCTAAACGTGCTCTCCATGATGCTCTCAGACTCGCGGATGCTCCACAGTGTCCCCAGCCGCCGTTCCAGCTCTGAAACCCGAGCTTCCAGGACCTGCAGCTGGACACACTTCCTGCACACAATCTGGCCCCGAGCACTGGAAATGTTCCTGGCTTCCCACATGGAGCACGAGGAGCACACCACGGCTTTGAGCTCTCCTGCCATGACTTATCCCTTTAAATTAAACCTTTTAAATCAATTACTCTAGGGCCCTTCTTTACTGATCCTTGTTACTACAGAAAGTACAAACTATAAATCACAAAAACACCTTTAACTATAAATGATGAAAGTAGTAAATACTTACCCGATATTACCCACTGCTTATGAATCATTCCTTTCCCTTGTAGCCTCTACTGCTGCAGCAGGGCAAGACCACTCTCTGAAGATTTAAGAAGTTGGATAGCAAAGAAAAAAAATACAAAGAGTACCTCTTCCCCTATGCACTGAATTCCCACTGTGTAATATTTTTGTGTTTATAGATAAGTATGTAAGATGGGTTAAAAAAATGAAATCTTTTAGAATTATGACGGTTCATTTTTCCATAGGATCGAGGTGTAAAGAAAAGATCATTTTTTTCCCTAATATTACTGTGGGGTACTTTAAAGCAGGCTTTTGGGGGCTGTATTCTGTGTGTATGTTTGTGTGTGTGTCTAGTTTAATTAAACTACAGACAGTCAGACTGCAAAGTTGGAATCATCAATAGGGGTAAGGTGTAAAACAAGCATTTGAAATGGAGATGGGTAAGCTAGGATAAAGTCTTAACAGATACAGTGTGAATGGGATTTGCATTTTTAGATAAATTGAGAGGTTGTTTGATTTTCAAAGGGACATGATGTTTACAACTGGCAAGATAAATAAGGCAAAGTTATTAAGTTTATTTTCCCCGAAAGTGCTGGCTACAATGACGACATGAAAGAGTTTATATTCTGGGAACAGTAACTTCCAAAGTAAGGGTGAAACAATGGGATTTACAGATCAAAAGGGAGAAATTGTTTTATGTAAAGATGGAGAGCTCTATGGGACTAGTCGTGTGAGATCTTGAAATGTGCACTGTGTGAAACAGACTTGTGGAAAAGCCTCTAGCTACCCTGCAGAAGTTTGCTGTCCCAGTAACCAAGGTTGTGTTAAAAGCCTTTGGAGTTCCATTCTCGAATGAGAGGGACCTCCCCTAGAGCAACAGTGGGTGCTTGTAGTAATATTGCTGGATGTTTTATAGATTAAGAAACTATTTGAACTGTTGTCTGAAAGCGGTGTGTAGCCAGAAGCCTGGTTGAGTAGAAATCTTGTAAGAACTGTTAACAAACTAAATGTACCTGTATAGCTGCAGTATTATGTATTTAAGTTTTCTTTCCTTTTGTTAATAAATGTTTGAATTTAATCTTTAAAATCTTAAAAGGTGGTAGTGGACTCTTTACTTCTGATTTCAGTGTACATACCTTCTTGTAATAAATACAAATTGCTAAATCATTGTGATAGCTTGGCCAAATTTCCCTTTGGGATTTGGTCAGCCTGGCAAATACCATCTGCCATATCATAACACAACTTTAATTAAATGTATTCTGTTCTTGCCCCCTCAAGAACATTCTCTTTCCAATACTACAGTGTCTTCCCAAATCAGCACTGCCACCCCAACTCCCTTTCTTCCTTCCCAATATTTTTCTGAATGCTTTACATCCTAATAGACATATTAACTGCTGCGTTCTCACCATTTTTAAGCCATGTTTTCATTATTGCCACTGTCATATTCCTACATGATTATTTGTGCTTGTAGCTCACTAACCTATTCACCATACTTTGTGTGTTGACATATATGCATTGTCTCTGTGTCCCTCATGGTCATTCTTAGTCTGCTCCTATCTAATATGGTATGAATGCCTTCTCCAGTGCTGCCCAACCCTCTCACTTTATGCACTTTGTTCCTCTTTTACACTTCTACATCCTGATATCCACCCCCACTGCCAATATAGTTTAAACTTTCCCCAACCACACTAGCAAACCCCCCTGCGAGATCCTAGACTTGTTGAGATGCAATCTGCCCCTTTAGAATAAGTGCCTCTTTCACCAGGACTGATCCCAATGCCCCTAGATCCTGAAACCCTCCCTCTGCACCATGCCACAAGATACGCATTGATCCTCTCTATCTTCCAATTTCTATTCTCGCTAGCACTGGGACTGCATAGGCTGAAAGGACTGAATGGCCTTCTATACTGAAAATGTCTATAACTCTTTGAGATGTTCATTAAATTAAAGATTTACCTGTTAACACACCCAACTAAAATGTAACACTTTCTGCGCACCCCTCACCACCAATTTCCACTTGCACTAAATTCCCAACTTTTACAAGCTATTTATGGTGCATTTATTCTGTGATCACTGTGCATCAGTGGATACTGTTTAATTTTGTACACTTGTTTGAGCCACACCCAAGTTACAACTGCTAACTCAGTTTCCTTTTCCCAGTGGTGGAAGACTCCTCATTCTTTGAGTATGTCCAAGCTGTAAGTGGCTTCATCATCTTCTGCAGCATCCAATGTGAGATGGATGTCCACATAACTAGAAGCTCATGCTGGCATTGTTGGTGCTTGGGAGAGTTTCTTCAGCTGGCCATCTCCGGCGTTCCTCTGGGTACGTTGGATGTTGTGAATCTGAAGTAGATGGTCCTTGGAAGATGTTGAACCAAATTTCTGTGCTTGCCTCCACATGGACCGACTGGCTCCAGTGTTTTCCCAAGAGAGGTGTTCTGCAATGCAGACATCTCTAAGGCTCTTTTTTAAGGGTGTCCTTGTATCATTTGTATTGACCAGGTTGACATGGTTTGCCACGAAAAAGCTGGCTGACAGTGCACTACCAATGACTGAATGTTTGTACTGACTAACAGTGCACTATTACTGGTTGACTGTTTCTACTAACTGACAGTGCACTAACAATGACTGTTTCTACTAACTGACAGTGCACTACCAATGACTGTTTATGCTGACTGACAGTGCACTACCAATGACTGTTTATACTGACTGACAGTGCACTACCAATGACTGTTTATGCTGACTGACAGTGCACTACCAATGACTGAATGTTTGTACTGACTGGCAGTGCACTATTACTGGTTGACTGTTTCCACTAACTGACAGTGCACTACCAATGACTGTTTATGCTGACTGACAGTGCATTACCAATGACTGTTTATGCTGACTGACAGTGCACTACCAATGACTGTTTATGCTGACTGACAGTGCACTATCAATGACTGAATGTTTGTACTGACTGGCAGTGCACTATTACTGGTTGACTGTTTCCACTAACTGACAGTGCACTACCAATGACTGTTTATGCTGACTGACAGTGCATTACCAATGACTGTTTATGCTGACTGACAGTGCACTACCAATGACTGTTTATGCTGACTGACAGTGCACTATCAATGACTGAATGTTTGTACTGACTGGCAGTGCACTATTACTGGTTGACTGTTTCCACTAACTGACAGTGCACTACCAATGACTGTTTATGCTGACTGACAGTGCACTACCAATGACTGTTTGTACTGACTGACAGTGCACTATTACTGGTTGACTGTTTCCACTAACTGACAGTGCACTACCAATGACTGTTTGTACTGACTGACAGTGCACTACTACTGGTTGACTGTTTCCAATAACTGACAGTGCACTACCAATGACTTTTTATGCTGACCAACAGTGCACTACCACTGCCTGAGAATTTGTACTGGCTGACAGTACACTACCACTGAGTGACTATACCTACTGACTGACAGTGTGCTACCACTGACTGAATGTTGGTACTGGCTGACAGTGCTTTACTACTGGATGACTGTTTCTACTGCCTGACAGTGCACCACCAATGGCTGACTGCACTGGCTGACAGTGCACTACTACTTGTTGACTGTTTGTACTAACTGACAGTGCACTGTCAATGACTGTTTGTGCTGACTGACAGTGCACTACCACTGACAGACAATTTGTACTGGCTGACCGTGCACTACAATAATTGACTGTACTGGCCAACAGTGCACTTCCAATGGCTGACTTTGCTGGCTGGGAGTACACTACCATTGCCCTACTGTTTACCCTGACTGACAGTGTACTGCCACTGACTAACTGCTTCAACTGTCTGATAGTGCACTACCACTGACTGACTATACTGACTGACAGTGCATTACCACTGACTGACTGTACTGGCTGATAGTGCACTATGACTGATTGATTGCCTGTGCTAGCTGCCAGTGCACTACCACTGTCTGACTGTTTGCACTGGCTGAGAGTGCACTACCACTGCCTGACTGTACCAGTTGAATGACAGTACACTACCACTGACTGAATGTTTCGATTGAGTACAGTGCAATACCACTGACTGACCTGTTTCTACTGACTGGCAGTGCACTACAACCGGCTGAGTGTTTGTACTGACTGGCAGTGAACTACGACTGGTTGAATGTTTCTACTAACTGACATTGCACTACCAATGACTGTTTGTGCTGACTGACAGTGCACTACCACTGACTGAGAATTTGTACTGGCTGAGAGTGCACTACCACTGAGTGACTATACCTACTGACTGACAGTGTGCTACCATTGACCGACTGCTTGTACTGACTGACAGTGCTTTACTACTGGGTGACTGTTTCTACTGCCTGACAGTGCACCACCAATGACTGACAATTTGCACTGGCTGACAGTGCACTACCAATGACTGAGTGCACTGGCTGACAGTGCACTACTACTGGTTGACTGTATTTACTAACTGACAGTGCACTACTACTGGTTGACTGTTTGTACTAACTGCCAGTGCACTACCACTAACTCAGTGTTTGTACTGACTGACAGTGCACTATTACTGGTTGACTGTTTCTACTAACTTACAGTGCACTACCAATGACTGTTTGTGCTGACTGACAGTGCACTGCTGCAGGCTAACAGTTTGCACTGACTGACAGTGCATTAACAATGAATGACTGTTCACACTGACTGACAGCGCAATACTACTGGCTGAGTGTTTGTACTGACTGACAGTGCACTACTACTGGTTGACTGTTTCTGCTAACTGACAGTGCACTACCAATTACTGTTTGTGCTGACTGACAGTGCACTACCACTGACTGAGAATTTGTACCGGCTGACAGTGCACTACCACTGGGTGACTATTTCTACTGCCAGACAGTGCACTACCAGTGACTGACAATTTGCACTGGCTGATAATGCACTACCAATGACTGACTGCAATGGCTGACAGTGCACTACTGCTAGTTTACTATTTGTACTGACGGTGCACTACCAATGACTTTGTGCTGAGTGACAGTGCACTACATTAACTGACTATACTGGCCAACAGTGCACTTCCAATGGCTGACTGTGCTGGCTGGGAGTACACTACCACTGCCTGACTGTTTACCCTGACTGACAGTGCATTACCACTGACTGACTGTACTAGCTGACAGTGCACTATGACTGATTGATTGCCTGTGCTAGCTGCCAGTGCACTACCACTGTCTGACTGTTTGCACTGACTGAGAGTGCACTACCACTGCCTGACTGTACCAATTGAGTGACAGTGCGCTACCACTGACTGAATGTTTCAATTGAGTACAGTGCAATACCACTGACTGACCTGTTTCTCCTGACTGGCAGTGCACTACAACTGGCTGAATGTTTGTACTGGCTGACCGTACACTATCAATGACTGACTTTACTGGCTGACAGTGCACTAACACTGCCTGGCTGACTGTACTGACTGACAGTGCACTACCACTGACTCACAGATTGTACTGACTGACAGTGTACTACCAATGACTCACTGTTTGTACTGACTAATAGTGTGCTACCACTGACTGACTGTACTGACTGAGAGTATACTACTACACCTGACTGTTTGCACTGACTGACAGTGCACAGTTACTGACTAGCTGTTTCAAATGTCTGCTAGTACACTACCACTGACTGACTATATTGACTGACAGTGCATTACCAATGACTGTCTGTTTGTACTGACTGACATTGCGCTACCACTGACTGACTGTTTCTACTGATGGACCATGCTCCACCACTGACTGACCGTTTTGACTGACTGACAGTGCACTACCTCTGACTGAATGTATTGGCTGACAGTGCACTATCACTGACTGACCGCTTGTGCTGGCTGTCATTGCACTACCGCTAACTGACTGTTTGTGCTGACTGACAGTCCACTACACCTAACTGACTGACCATACTGACTGACAGTACACTACTACTGACTGACTCTTTGTGCTTACTGATAGTACACTACCCCTGACTGACTGAATGTGCTGATTGAGAGTGCACTACTACTGACTGACAGTATGTGCTGAGAGAAAGTGTACTATCACTGACTGACAGTGTAATACCACTGCATGTTTCTACTGACTGACAATGCACTACCACTGACTGACTGTCCTGGCTGACAGCGCACTACCATAGACTGATTGTAAGTACTGGCTGACAGTGCACTATCACTAACTGATTGTTTGTCCTGACTGACAGTATACTAACGCTGATTGGCTTTACTGGCTGACAGTCCACTACTATTTGTACTGGCTGAGATTGCGCTATCACTGACTGACTGTTTGTGCTGGCTGACAGTGCACTACCACTGAATAACTGTTTGGACTGACTACCAATTATTGACTCTACTGACTGAAAGTGCACTACCACTGACTGACTGTATTTATTCTGGCAAAACCTACATCTAACTGACAGTGTACTACCACTAACTGACACTTTGTGCTAGCTGACTGTGCACTACCACCAAGTGATACTTTGTGCTAGCTGACAGTGCACTACTACTGACTGACTGTTTGTACTGACTGACATTGTACTACCACTGATTGACTGTTTGCTCTGACAGACAGTGCGTAGTTACTGACTAACTGTTTCAAATGTCTGATAGTGCACTACCACTGTCTGGCTATACTGACTGACAGTGCGCTACCAATGACTGACTGTACTGACTGACAATGCACTACCACTGACTGATTGTTTGCACTGACTGACAGTGCACAGTTACTGCTTAACTGTTTCAAATGTCTGACAGTGCACTACCACTGGCTAGATGTTTATACTGACTGACAGTGCACTACTACTGGTTAACTGTTTGTACTAAATGACAGTGCACTACCAATGACTGTTTGTGCTGTCTGACAGTGCACCACCAATGACTGACTGCACTGGCTGACAGTGCACTACCAATGACTGAGTGTTTCTACTGACTGACAGTACACTACTACTGATTGACTGTTTCTACTAACTGACAGTGCACTACCAATGACTGTTTGTGCTGACTGACAGTGCAATACGACTGGCTGACTGTACTGGCTGACAGTGCACTATCAATGACAGACTGTACTGACTGACAGTGCACTAGCAATGAATGACTGTTCACACTGACTGACAGTGCAATGCTACTGGCTGACTGTTTGTAATGGCTGACAGTGCACTAGCAATGACTGATTGTTTGTGCTGACTGACAGTGCACTACTACTGACAGACAATTTGTACTGGCTGACAGTGCACTACAATATCTGACTGTACTGGCTGACAGTGCGCTTCCAATGGCTGACTGTGCTGGCTGGGAGCACACTACCAGTGCCTGACTGTTTGCCCTGACTGACAGTGCACTGTCACTGACTAACTGCTTCAACTGTCCGATACTGCACTACCACTGACTGACTATACTGACTGACAGTGCATTACCATTGGCTGGCTGTTTGTACTGACTGATAGTGCACCACCACTACTGATTGTATGGTGGAGAGTTCACTGATTGGCTATTATGGCTGACAGTCCACTACTACTGGCTAACTGTTTGTACTGGCTGAGATTGCGCTATCACTGACTGACTGTTTGTGCTGGCTGACAGTGCACTACCACTGAATAACTGTTTGGACTGACTGTGCACTACCAATTATTGACTCTACTGACTGAAAGTGCACTACCACTGACTGACTGTATTTATTCTGGCAAAACCTACATCTGACTGGCATGTACTACCACTAACTGACACTTTGTGCTAGCTAACTGTGCACTACCACCAAGTGATACTTTGTGCTAGCTGACAGTGCATTACCACTGACTGACATTGTACTACCACTGACTGACTGTTTGCACTGACTGACAGTGCACAGTTACTGACTAACTGTTTCAAATGTCTGATAGTGCACTACCACTGACTGACTATACTGACTGACATTGCACTACCACTGACTGACTGTTTGCACTGACTGACAGTGCACAGTTATTGACTAACTGTTTCAAATGTCTGACAGTGCACTACCACTGGCTAACTGTTTGTACTGGCTGACAGTGCACTAAAAATGACTGACTGTTTGTAATGACTGACAGCGCACTACTACTGGTTAACTGTTTGTACTGACAGTGCACTACCAATGACTGTTTGTGCTGCCTGGCAGTGCACTACCGCAGGCCAACGGTTTGCATTGACTGACAATGCGCTACCACTGACTGACTGTTTGCACTGGCTGACAGTGCACAGTTACTGACTAACTGTTTCAAATGTCTGACAGCACACTACCACTGGCTAACTGTTTGTACTGGCTGATAGTGCACTAAAAATGACTGACTGTTTGTACTGACTGACAGCGCACTACTACTAGTTAACTGTTTGTACTAACTGACAGTGCACTACCAATGACTGTTTGTACTGACTGACAGTGTACTAAAAATGACTGACTGTTTGTGCTGACTGACAGTGCACTCCTACTGGTTAACAGTTTCTGCTAACTGACAGTGCACTACCAATGACTGTTTATGCTGCCTGACAGTGCACTACCAATGACTGAGTGTTTGTACTGACTGTCAGTGCACTACTACTGATTGACTGTATCTACTAACTGATAGTGCACTATCAATGACTGTTTATGCTGACTGACAGTGCACAACTGCAGGCTAACGGTTTGTACTGACTGACAGTGCACTACAATGAATGACTGTTCACATTGACTTACAGCTCAATACTACTGGCTGACTGTTTGTACTGGCTGAGAGTGCACTACCAATGACTAATTGTTTGTGCTGACTGACAGTGCACTACCACTGACAGACAATTTGTACTGGCTGACAGTGCACTATAATAACTGACTGTACTGGCTGACAGTGCACTTCCAATGGCTGACTGTACTGGCTGGGGGCACACTACCACTGCCTGACTGCCCTGACTGACAGTGCACTGCCACTGACTAACTGCTTCAACTGTCCGATACTGCACTACCACTGACTGACTATACTGGCTGTCAGTGCATTACCAATGACTGGCTGTTTGCACCGACTGATAGTGCACTACCACTACTGATCGTACAGGCGGAGAGTTCACTACCACTGACTGACTGTTTGTGCTGACTGACACTGAACTACCACTGAATGACTGTTTGCATTGACTTAAAGTGCACTACCACTGAATTACTACTTGTGTTGACTGACAGTGCACTTCCAATGACTGACTGTTTGTAATGACTGGCAAAGCACTGTCATTGACTAATTGTTTATACTGAGTGACGCTGCACTATCACTGACTGACTGTGTTTAGTCTGGCAAAACCTACAGCTGACTGACAGTGTACCACCACTAACTGACACTTTGTACTCGCTGACTGTGCACTACCACTAACTGACACTTTGTGCTCGCTGACAGTGCACTACCACTGCCTGACTGTAGTAGCTGACAGTGCACTACCACTGATTGATTGACTGTACTAGCTGACAGTGCACTACCACCATCTGAGTATGTGTACTGACTGAGAGTGCACTACCAATGCATGACTGTACCAATTGAGTGACAGTGCACTATCACTGACTGAATGTTTCGATTGAGTGACAGTGAGCTACCACTGACCTGACCTGTTTCTGTTGACTGGCAGTGCACTACTACTGGCAGACTGTTTGTACTAGCTGACAGTGCACTACAACGAATGATTGTACTGGCTGACAGTGCACTGTCACTGACTGACTGTTTGTGCTGACTGAGAGTACACTGCTCCTGACTGACTGATTCTGCTGACTAGACAATGTAGTCCCACTGACTGATTGTTTCTACTGACTGACAGTCGACTACTACAGATTGACTGTGCTGATTGGCAGTGCACTACCATAGACTGATTGTTTATACTGAGTGATAATGCACTACTATTGACTGACTGTGTTTATTCTGGCAAAACCAAAGCTGACTGACAGTGCATACCACTAACTGACACTTTGTGCTAGCTGACAGTGCACTACCACTGATTGACTGTTTGTACTGACTGAGGGTGCACTACCACTGCCTGACTGTACCAATTGAGTGACAGTACACTACCACTGGCTGAACGTTTCGATTGGGTACAGTGCAATACCACTGACTGACCTGTTTCTACTGACTGGCAGTGCATTGCTACTGGCTGACTGTTTGTACTGGCTGACCATGCACTTTCAATGACTGACTGTACCGGCTGACAGTGCACTAGCACTGCCTGACTGGTTGTGCTGGCTGACAGTGCACGACCACTGACTCACAGATTGTACTGACTGGTAGTGCGTTACCACTAACTGACTGTACTGACTGACAGTGCACTACCACTGACTGACTGTTTGCACTGATTGACAGTGCACTGTTACTGACTAACTGTTTCAAATGTCTGATAGTGCACTACCACAGACTGACCACACAGACTGACAGTACACTACCAATGACTAACTACTGACTGGCAATGCGCTACCACAGATTGACTGTTTGTACTGACTGACAGTGCGCTACCACTGACTGACTGTTTGCACTGACTGACAGCACAATACTATTGGCTGAGTGTTTGTACTGACTGACAGCACGCAACCAATGACTGTTTACAGAGACTGACAGTGCACTACCACTGGCTGACACTTTGTGCAGGCTGACAGTGCACTACCACTGAATAACTGTTATTACTGACTGACTGTGCACTATCAATGACTGACTGTATGAACTGACATTGCACTACTACTGGCTGAGTGTTCGTACCGGCTGACAGTGCACTACCACTGATTCACTGTTGGTGCTGACTGACACTGAACTACCACTGACTGACTGTTTGCACTGACTGAAAGTGGACTACCACTAACTGACTGTTTATACTGACTGGTAGTGCACTATCACTGAATGACTGTTTGCGATGACTGACAGTGCTGCCCCAAAGACTGATTGTTTGTACTGACTGAAAGTGCACTACCTCTGACTGACTGTTATGACTGACTGTACACTACCATTGACTAAATACTTGTACTGACTGACAGTGCATGACGAATGACTTACTGTTTGTAGTGACTGACACTGCACTACTATGGGCTGAGTGTTTATAGTGACTGACAGTGCACGATCAATGACGAACTGTTCCTACAGTCTATAAGTGCTTCAGCACTGACTGAATGCGCACTGCCACTGACTGGCTGTTTGTACTGAATGAAGTGCACTACCACTGACTGATGTTTGTACTGGCTGACAATTTATGACTAATTACTGTCTGTTTGTACTGACTGACTAATACAACTGACCATTCATTGACTGAATGCATGACTGAGAGTGCACTACCACTGATTGATTGTTCTGACTGACAGTGCACTACCACTGAACGACTGTTTGTCCTGACTGACAGTGCACTACCAATTACTGACTGTACTGACTGACAGTGCACTACCAATTACTGACTGTTTGTACTGACTGACAGTGCATTACCACTGACTGAATGCATGGCTGAAAGTGCATGACCACTGACTGAATGTACTGACTGACAGTGTACTACCACTGAATGACTGTTTTCACTGACTGACATTGCACTACCAATGACTGACTGTTTGTCTGACTGGCAGCACACTATCACTGAATATATGTTTGTACTGACTGACAGTGCACAATCACTAACTGTTTGTAATGACTGACAATGCATAACCAATTACTGACCGTTTGAACTGACTGTGTATTACCACTGACTGAATGTACTGACTGAAAGCGCACTACCTCTGACTGACTGTTATGACTGACAGTGCACTACCACTGACTAAATACTTGTACTGACTGACAGTGCATGACGAATGACTGACTGTTTGTAATGACTGACTGAATGCATTGACTGAAAGTGCACTACCACTGACTGACTGTTTGTACTGAATGAAGTGCACTACCACTGACTGATGTTTGTACTGGCTGACAATGTATGACTAATTACTGATTATTAATAATGAATAATATCACCACCTTCAACATTCTTTGTCCTATGACATCTTTTGGCTATCTCCACCTATCACTGGCCCCCTATCCAGCTCTACCTGTCCCACCTCCCCTTAAACCAGCTTATATTTCACCTCTTTTCTATTTTTCCTTAGTTCTGTTGAAGAGTCATATGGACTTGAAACGTTAACTCCGCAGATGCTGTCAGACCTGCTGAGTTTTTCCAGGTATTTTTATTTTTGTCATGACTAATTACTGTCTGTTTGTACTGACTGACTAATACAACTGACCATTCATTGACTGAATGCATGACTGAAAGTGCACTATCACTAATTGATTGTTCTGACTGACAGTGCACTACCACTGAACGACTGTTTGTCCTGACTGTCGGTGCACTACCAATGACTGGCTGTTTGTATTGACTGGCAGTGTATTACCACTGATTGGCTGTTTGTACTGACTGCCACTGACTCTCTGTACTGACACAGAGTGCACTAATACTGACTGACTGTTCATACTGACTGAGAGTGCACTACCACTGACTGACTGCTTGTTCTGACTGACAGTGCTTCACTACTGACTGAATGCATAAACTGACAGTGCACTACCACTGACTGACTGTTTGCACTGACTGATAGTGCTCTACCAATGACTGACTGCACTGATCAAAGTGCACTACCACTGAATATATGTTTGTACTGATTGACTTTGCACTACCAATGACTGACAGTTTGCGCTGTCTGACAGTGCAGTGCCAATGGCTGACTGTTTGTACTGACTGGCACTGCACTACTACTGCCTGTCTGTATTGACTCAGAGTGCGGTACCACTGACTGTTCATACTGACTGAGAGTGCACTACCACTGACTGACAGTTTGTGTTGACTGACAGTGCACTACTACCGACTGACTGTGCTGACTGACAGTGCATAGTTGCTGACTAACTGTTTCAAATGTCTGATAGTGCGTTACCAATGACTGACTGTACTGACTGACAATATGCAATACTGATTGACTGTTTGTACTGACTATCAGTGCACTACCCCTGACTGACTGTACTGGTTGACAGTGCACTATCACAAACCGATTGTTTGTCCTGACTAACAGTGTACTGCCACTGATTGACTGTACTGACTGACAGTGCACTACCACTCACTGACTGATTGTACTGGCTGACAGTCCACTACAACTGGCTAACAGTTTGTGCTAGCTGAGATTGCACTGCCACTGACTGACTGTTTGTGCTTACTGTTAGTACACTACCACTGACTATCTGTTTGTGCTGACTGACAGTGCACTACCCTTGACTGACTGTAATGGCTGTGCACTACAATTGGGAGAGTGTTTGTGCTGGCTGACAGTGCAAGACCACTGATCCACTGTTGGTGCTGCCAGACAATACTGTTTGACAGTACACAACCAATGACTGACTGTTTCTACAGACTGCCGGTGCTTCACCACTGACTAAAGCATTGACTAAAAGTGCCCAACCACTGACTGATGTTTATAGAGCCATAGTCATAGAGGTCTACAGCACAGAAAAAGGCCCTTCGGCCCATTGAGTCTGTGCTGGTCAAACAAGTACCTCACTATTCTAATCCCATTTTCCAGCACCAGGCCCATAGCCTTGTATGCCATGGCATCACAAGTACACATCCAAATACTTCTTAAATGTTATTAGGGTATCTGCCTCTACCACCCTTTCAGGCAGTGAGTTCCAGATTCCCACCACCCTCTGGGTGAAAAAATTCTTCCTCACATCCCCTCTAAACCTCCTGGCCCTTACCTTAAATCTATGCCTCCTGGTTATTGATCCCTCCACCAAGGGGAAAAGTTCCTTCCTGTCTACACTATCTATGCCCCTCATAATTTTATACATCTCAATCATGACCCCCTCAATCTCCTCTGCTCCAGGGAAAATAACCCCAGTCTATCCAATCTCTCCTCATAACTAAAACTCTCCAGCCCAGGCAACATCCTGGTAAATCTCCTCTGCACTCTCTCTAGTGCAATCACATCCTTCCTATAATGCAGATTCCAGAACTGCACGCAATACTTTAGCTGTGGCCTAACCAGCGTTTTATACAGTTCCAACATAACCTCCCTGCTCTTATATTCTATGCCTCAGTTAATAAAGTATCCCATATGCCTTCTTAACCACCTTATCTACCTGCCCCGCTACCTGAAGAAACCAATGGGCATGCAAACCAAGGGTCCTACCATTCACCATGCCTTGTTTGTTCTGCCCAAGTGCATCACCTCACACTCAACCGGATTAAATTCCATTTGCCACTGATCAGCCCATCTGACCAGCCTATCAATATCCTCCTGTAATCTAAGGCTATCCTCCTCACTATTTACCACCCCACCAATTTTCGTGTCATCCGCAAACTTACTGATCAACCCTCTTACATTCAAGTCGAGATCGTTTATATATACCACAAACAGCAAGGGGCCCAACATCGATCCCTGTGGAACCCCACTGGACATAGAAACATAGAAACTAGGAGCAGGAGTAGGCCATTCAGCCCTTCAAGCCTGCTCCACCATTCATTATGATCATGGCTGATCATCTAACTCAATAACCTGCTCCCTCTTTCTCCCCATACCCTTTGATCTCTTTCACCCCAAGAGCTATATCTAACTCCTTGTTGAAAACATACAATGTTTTGGTCTCAACTACTTTCTGTGGTAGCGAATTCCACAGGCTCACCACTCTCTGGGTGAAGAAATTTCTCCTTATCTCAATCCTAAATGATCTACCCCATATCCTCTGACTGTGACTCCTGGTTCTGGACTCCCCCACCATCGGGAACATCCTTCCTGCATCTACCCAGTCTAGTCCTGTTAGAATTTTATAGGTTTCTATGAGATCCCCCCCTCATTCTTCTGAACTCCAGCGTATAAATAACTGGACACAGGCATCCAGTCACAAAAACACCCCTCAACCAATCCTCTGCTGCTTCCTGCCACTCAGCCAATTCTAGATCCAATTTGCCAAATTGCCTTGGATCCCATGGGCTCTTACCTTTGTTATCAGTCTCCCATGCGGGACCTTATCAAAAACCTTGTTGAAGTCCAAGTAGACTATGTCAAATGCATTGCCCTCATCTACACACCTGGTCACCTCTTCGAAAAATTCAATCAAATTGGTCAGACATGACCTCCTCTTAACAAAACCATCCTGAATGTCCCTGATTAACCCCTGCCTCTGCAAGTGTAGATTAATTCTGTTCATCAGAGTTGCTTCCAATAGTTTCCCCACCACTGAGGTTAGACTGACTGGCCTGTAGTTCCCTGGTTTATCCCTTCCTCCCTTCTTGAATAACAGTACCACATTGGCTGTCCTCCAGTCCTCTGGCACCTCTCCTGTGGCCAGAGGAGATTTGAAAATTATTGCCAGCGCCCCTGCTATCTCCTCCTTTGCCTCACTCAACAGCCTGGGATACATTTCATCCAGGCTTGGAGATTTATTTACTTTTAAGCCTGCCTGGCCACTTAGAACCTCCTCCCTTTCTATGCTAATTTCTTCAATTATATCACAGTCCTTCTGCCTGATTTCCATACCCACATTGTCCCTCTCACTTGTGAACACCGACACAAAGTATTCATTTAGAACCCTACCTACGTCTTCCGGCTCCACACACAAATTACCAATATGGTCCTTAATGGGCCCCACTCTTTTCCTAGTACTCTTAGTGTACTTGTAAAATAATTTTGGATTTTCCTTTATTTTACCTGCCAATGTTTTTTCATGCCCCCTTTTTGCTCTCCTAATTTACTTTTAAGATCCCCTCCTCCAGGGCTTCCGCTCTTTTGAGCCCTCGCTATCTGTCATAAGCCTCCCTTTTTCACTTTATCCAATGCTGTATATCCCTCAACATCCAGGGTCCCCTGGATTTGTTGGTCCCACCCTTTGTCTTTACTGGAATATGTAGGCCCTGTACTCTCCCTATTTCCTTCTTGAATGCTCTGACGCAGATTTACCTCAAAGTAGCTGCTCCCAGTCTACTCTGGCCAATATTCTCTGGTCATATCTGATCTTATTAAAATCGGCCTTCCCCCAATTTAGAACTCTGACTTCTGGCCCATCCTTGTCCTTTTCCATAACAACCTTGAATCTAATGGAGTTATGATCACCATCTGTCAAATGCTCCCCCATTGATACCTCTACCACTTGCCCGGCTTCATTCTCTAAAATTAAGTCCAGGACCGCCCCCTCTCTTGTAGGACCTTCTGCGTACTGGCTTAAAAAGCTCTACTGGATGCATTTTAAGAATTGCGCTCCCTCTAAACCTATCACACTATGACTAACCCAGTTAATGTTGGGGAAGTTGAAATCCCCCACTATCAATACCCTAATAGTTTTACACTTCTCTGAAATTTGCCTACATATCTGCTCTTCTATTTCTCTCTGACTGTTTGGGGGCCTATAGTACACTCCCAGCAATGTGATTGCTCCTTTTTTGTTTCTCAGTTCTACCATATGGCTTCATTTGAAGAGCCTTCTAAGATGTCATCCCTCCTTACTGCTGTAATTGATTCCTTGATCAATATTGCGACACCCCCTCCGCTTTTACCTCCTTCCCTGTCTCGCCTGAAGAACCTATATCCTGGAATATTGAGCTGCTAATCCTGCCCCTCTCTCAACCATGTCTCTGTGACAGCAATGACATCATACTTCCATGTGTTAATTTGTGCCCTCAACTCATCTGCCTTATTCGTCAGACTCCTTGCATTAAAATAAATACCATCCAACCTTGCCAAACTCCCTTGTGCCTTAACTGGCCTATAATTTCTATGCCTTCAAGACTCACTTGCTCTCTCTTCTAACTTTGGTTGTGCATCTCCCCTGCTGAACCTCCTCTCAGGATCCCAACCCCCTGCCAAGTTAGTTTAAATCCTCCCCAACAGCATTAGCAAACCTCCCCACAAGGATGTTGATCCCATTCCGGTTCAGGTGCAACCCGTCCACCTTGCACAGGCCCCACCACCCCCAGAAACTGACACAATGTCCCAGAAATCTAAAACCCTCCCTCCTGCACCATCTCTCCAGCCACGCATTCATCTGGACCAACCTCCTATTTCTATACTCACTAGCGTGTGGCACCAGAAGTAATCCAGAGATTACTGCCTTTGAGGCCCTGTATTTTAATCTGTTTCCTAGCTCCCTAAATTCTGCTTGCAGGATCTCATCCCTCTTTCTACCTATGTCGTTGGTTGAAAATGCACGACCAATTACTGACTGTTTGTACTGACTGACAGTGCATTACCACTGACTGAATGCATGGCTGAAAGTGCACGACCACTGACTGAATGTTCTGACTGACAGTGCACTACCACCACTAAATGACTGTTTGCACTGACTGACCATCCACTACCAATGACTGACTAAATTGACAGATAGAGCACTACCACTGAATATATGTTTGTACTGACTGTCAGTGCACTACCACTGACTGACAGTTTGTGCTGACTTACAATGCGCTGCAAATTACTGACTGTTTTTACCGACTTACAGTGCACTACCACTGAATGACTGTTTATGCTGACTGACATAGCGTTACCACTGCCTGACGAGTTCGCTGGCTCACAGTGCACTACCACTGACTCACAAATTGTACTGACTGACAGTGTACTACCAATGATTCACCGTTTGTGCTGACTGACAGTGCGCTACCACTGCAGTACTGCACTGACTGAGAGTGTACTATCACTGCCTGACTGTTTGCACTGATTGACTGTACACAGTTACTGACTAACTATTTCAAATGTCTCATAGTGCACTACCACTGACTGACTGTACTGACTGACAGTGCTGTACAACTGACTGACTGTTTCTACTGATGGACTGTGCTCTGCAACTGACTGACTCTTTCAACTGACTGACAACGCACTACTACTGACTGACTCTTCATGCTGACTGACAGTGCACTACCTCTGGCTGACTGACCATGCCTAATGATAGTACACTACTACTGACTCACTCTTTGTGCTGACCGACAGTCCGCTACTACTGACTGGCTCTTCGTGCTGACTGACAGTGCACTACCTTTGGCTGACAGACCATGCTGAATGATAGTCCACTACTACTGACTGACTCTTTGTGTTGGCTGATAGTGCAGTAACACTGACTGAAGTGACAGTGACTGACTGTTTGTGCTGAGAGAAAGTGCACTATCACTGACTGACAGTGAACTACCACAGCATGTTTCTACTGACTGACAATGCACTACCACTGACTGACTGTGCTAACTGACAGTGCATTACCACTGACAGAATGCATGACTGAAAGTGCACAACCACTGACTGAATGTTCTAAATGACTGCACTACCACAGAATGACTGTTTGTACTGACTGACAGTGCACTACCAATGACTGACTGCACTGACTGCTTGAGCACTACCACTGAATATATGTTTGTACTGACTGAGTGCACTACCACTAACTGACAGTTTGTAGTGACTTACTGTGCACTGCCAATGTCTGACTGTTTGTACTGACTGGCAGTGCACTACTACTGAATTACTGTTTGTGCTGACTGATAGTGCACTATCACTGACTGACAGTTTGTGTTCACTGACAGTGCACTACTACCGATTAACTGCGCTGACCGACAGCACACTAGCATTGATTGACTGTTTGTACTGACTGACAGTGCATTACAACTGACCGAATGCACTGAATGAAAGTGCATTACAGCTGACTGACTGTTATTACTTAGAGTGCACTACCACTGACTACATTTTTGTTCTGACTGACACTGCATTACTATTGGCTGGGCGTTTGTAGAGACTGACAATGCACAACCACTGTTTCTATAAACTGATAGTGGCTTACAATGCAGGACCACTTACTGACTATTTGCACTGACTGACTGCACTACCATTGAATAACTGTTTGTGCTGACTGACAGTGCATTACCACGGAATGACTGTTTTCACTGACTGACAGTGCAATACCAATGACTGACTGTTTGCACTGACTGACAGTGCACTACCACGGAATAACTGTTTGTACTGACTGATAGTGCACTACCAATTTCTGGCTGTACTGACTGACAGTGCACTGCTACTGGCTGAGTCTTTGTACTGGCTGACAGTGTACGACCACTGAGTCGCTGTTTGTGCCGACTGACTGCACTTCCACAGACTGATTGTATAAACAGACAGTGCCCTACCACTGACTAACTATTTGTGCTAACACTGAACTACCACTGACTGACTCTTTGTCCTGACTAACAATGCATGACCAATTACTGACTATTTGTACTAACTAACAGTGCTTTAACACTGACAGTGCTTTACCACTGACTGAATGCACTGGCTGAAAGTGCACTACCACTGACTGACTGTTATGATTGACAGTGCACTACCGCTGACTAACTTTTAGTACTGAATGAAGTGCGCTACCAATGACTGTTGTTTGTACTGGCTTACAATGCATGAACAATTACTAACTATTTATACTGACTGACAGTGCATAGCCACTGAGTGAATGCATGACTGAAAGTGCACTACCACCGACTGACTGTTCTGACTGACAGTACACTACCACTGAATGAGTTTGTGTTCACTGACAGTGCATTAGTACCTACGGACTGTGCTGACTGACAGTGCACTAGCACTGACTGACTGTTTGTGACATCTGCAATGCACAACCAAATACTGACTGTTTGTACTGACTGATCGCGCATTATTACTGATTGAATGCACTGACTGAAAGTGCTGTGCATCTGACTGACTGTTATGACTGTCAGTGCATTACCACTGAATAGATGCCTGTACTGACTGACAATGCACTGTCACTGCATGTTTCTACTGACTGACAATGCACTACCACTGACTGAATGTGCTGACTAATAGTGCACTACCATAGACTGACTGTAAGTACTGGCTGAGAGTGCACTGTCAATAACTGATTGCTTTTCCTGACTAACAGTGCACTATGACTGATTGACTGTTCTGACTGACAGTGCACTGCTACTGACTGACTGTGCTAGTTGCCAGCGCACTACCACGCACTGACTGTCTCTATTACAGTTCACTACAACTGACTGACAGCACTGGCTGACTGACAGTGTACTACCACTGACTAACTGTTTGTACTTACTGACTGTGCAATACTACTGACTGTTGTACAGACGTACAATACACCACCACATAATAACATTTTCTATTGACTGAGTGCAGTGCCACTGACTGAATATTTGTGCTGACTGACAGTGCACCATGACTGACTGACTGTTTGTGCTGACTGACAGTGCACTCACACTCACTGACTGTTTCTACAGATTGACAATGCTTTACTGACTGAATGCACTGACTGAAGGTGCACTACCACTGACTAATTGTTTGTACTGAATGAAGTGCACTATCACTGTTTGATATTTCTACTGGCTGACAATGGACGGCCAATTACTGACTATTTGTACTGACTGGCAGGGCATTACCACTGACTGAATGCATGACTGAAAGTGCACTACCACTGACTGGCTGCTATGACTGACAGTGCAATACCGCTGACTAACTTTTTGTACTGTCTGACAGTGCACAACCAATGACTGACTGTACTGACGGACATTGCACTACTACTGGCTGAGTGTTTGTACTGACTGACAGTGCATGACCAATGAAGATTGGCCGGGTGGTTAACAGTGGGGTTGAGTGTCTTGGGATATAGGAAGATATAGACGGGATGGTCAAATGGGCAGATAAGTGGCAGATGGAATTTAACCCTGAAAAGCGTGAGGTGATACACTTTGGAAGGAGTAATTTGACAAGGAAGTATTCAATGAACGGCATGACACTAGGAAGTTCTGAGGAACAAAGGGAACTTGGAGTGTGTGTCCATAGATCTCTGAAGGCGGAGGGGCATGTTAATGGGATGATGAAAAAGGCATATGGGACACTTGCCTTTATCAATCGAGGCATAGATTACAAAAGTAGGGAGGTCACGTTGGAGTTGTATAGAACCTTGGTGAGGCCACAGCTGGAGTACTGTGTGCAGTTCTGGTTGCCACATTATAGGAAGGATGTGATTGCACTGGAGGGGGTGCAGAGGAGATTCACCAGGATATTGCCTGGGATGAAACATTTAAGTTATGAAGAGAGGTTGGATAGACTTGGGTTGTTTTCGTTGGAGCAGAGAAGACTGAGTGGGCGACCTGATCGAGGTGTACAAGATTATGAGGGACATTGACAGGGTGGATAGGGAGCATCTGTTCCCCTTAGTTGAAGGGTCAGTCACGAGGGGAGATAAGTTCAAGGTGAGGGGCAGGAGGTTTAGTGGGGATGTGAGGAAAAACTTTTTTACCCAGAGGGTGGTGATGGTCTGGAATGCGCTGCCTGGGAGGGTGGTGGAGGCGGGTTGCCTCACATCCTTTTAAAAGTACCTGGATGAGCACTTGGCACATCATAACATTCAAGGCTATGGGCCAAGTGCTGGTAAATGGGATTAGGTAGGTAGGTCAGGTGTTCTCATGTGTTGGTGCAGACTCGATGGGCCGAAGGGCCTCTTCTGCATTCTGTGATTCTGTGATTCTGTGACTGTTTCTACATGCTGACAGTGCTTCACCACTGACTGAATGCATTTACTGAAAGTGTACTGTCACTGACTGTTTGCACTGAAAAAGTGCACTGGCACTGATTGATGTTTGTACTGACCGACAGTGCTTTAACACTGACAGTGCATTTCCACTGACTGAAAGCACTGAAAGTGCACTACCTCTGACTGCCTGCTATGAATGACAGTGCACTAGCACTGACTAAATTTTTGTACTGACTGACACTGCATGACCAATGACTGACTGTTTCTACTGACTATCACTGCGCTACCACTGACTGATGTACAGATGGACAGTCCACTTTCACTGATTGATAGTTTGTACTGACTGACTGCAGTACCATTGACTGAATATTTGTGCTGACTGACAGTGCACTATGGCCGACAGTGCAATGTCACTGACCAACTGTTTGTGCTGACTGACAGTGCACTGCCTCTGACTGACTGAGGCGACTGACAGTGCACTGCCACTGACTGACACTTTGTACTGACTGACAGTACGCTACTAATGGCTGAGTGTTTATACTAGCTGACAGTGCATGACCACTGACTCACTGTTTGTGCTGACTGACAGTATGGTAATCCTCACTGTCTGATTCTATGGACTGCCAGTGCATTACCACTGACTGAATGCACTGACTGAAAGTGCAGTACCTCTGACTGACTGCTATGGCTAACAGTCACTACCACTGACTAAATTTTAGTATTGACTGACAGTGCACGGCGAGCAATGACTGACTGTTTGTACTATCACTGCACTACTACTAGCTGAGTGTTTGTACTGCCTGGCAGTGCACTACCACTGACAAATGTACAGATGGACAGTCCACTACCACTGATTGACAGTTTGTACTGAGTGAGTGCAGTACCACTGACTGAATATTTGTGCTAATTGCCAGTGCACTATGACTGACTGTTTGTGCTGACTGACAGTGCACTATCACTGACTGAATGCTTGTGCTGAACTGACAGTGCACTACTTCTGACTGACTGTTTGTACTGACTCACAGTGCACTACCTCTGATTGACTGTTATGACTGACAGTGCACTAGCACTGACTGATACTTTGTACTGACTGACGGTGCACTATCACTGAGCAACTGATTGTACTGACTGACAGTGCACTATCAATGACTGGCTGTACTGAGTGACAGTGCACTACTAGTGGCTGAGTGTTTGCACTAGCTGACAGTGCATGACCACTGACTCACTGTGTGTGCTGTCTGACAGTGCACTTCCACTGACTGATTGTACAGACAGACAGTGCATTAGTACTGACTGACTGTGCTGACTGACACTGAACTACCACTGACTGATTCTTCGTCCTGACTCACAATGCACTACCCCGCTGTTTCTACAGACTGACAGTGCTTTACCACTGACTGAATGCACTGACTGAAAGTATACTACCACTGACTAATTGTTTGCACTGAATGAAGTGCACAAGCACTGACTGGTGTTTGTGCAGGCTGAAAATGCATGACCAATTAGTGACTGTTTGTACTGACTGAAAGTGCACTACCTCTGACTGACTGAGAACAGTCAGAAGACTGGCAGTGCACTACCACTGATTAACTGCCTGCATTGACAGACAGTGCACTAGAATGACTGACTGTTTGCACTGACTGACAGTGCATTCCTACTGGCTGAGTGTTTGTGCTGGCTGACAGTACGCGACCAATGACTGACTGTTTCTACAGACTGACAGTGCACTACCACTGAATAACTGTTTGTACTGACTGACCTTGCACTACTACTGGTTAAGTGTTTGTACTAGCTGACAGTGCAAGACCACTGATTCACTGTTGGTGCTGCCTGACAGTGCACTGACTGTGCAGACTGACAGTGCACTCCCAATGATGGGCTGTTTGCACCGACTGACAGTGTAATACTACTGGCTGAGTGTTTATACTGGCTGACAGTGCACTACCACTGACTGACTCTTCGTGCTGGCTGACAGTGTACAATCACTGAATAACTGCTGTACTGACTGTCAGTGCATTATGACTGATTTTCTGTACTGACTCAGAGCGCACAATGACTGACTGACTGTTCATACTAACTGAGAGTGCACTACCACTGACTGACTGTTCTGACTGACAGTTCACTGCCAGTGACTGACAGTTGTTTTCACTGACAGTGCACTACTACCGACTGACTTTTCTGTCTGCCAGTACATTCAATTTGACTTACAATTTTACGGACTGCCAATGCATGACCAATTACTGACTGTTCGTACACATGACAGTGCATTACCACTGAGTGAATGCACTGACTGAAAGTGCATTACCAATGACTGACTGTATGGGCTGCCATGGCACTGCTACTGGCTGACTGTTCATACCAGCTGACAGTGCACTACAACACTGTTGGTGTTGATTGACTCTGAATGACTATCGACTGACTGTTTGTACTGACTGAAAGTGCACCACCACTGACTGACTGTTTGAACTGACTTGCATAGTTCTAACACTGACTCATTGTACAGGTGGAGAGTGCACTACCACTGACTGACTGTTTGTGCTGACTGACACTGAACTACTATTGACTGAATGTTTGTACTGACTGAAAGTGCACTACCACAGAATGACTGCTTGTACTGAATGTCAGTGCTCTATGACTGACTGCCTGTACTGACTCAGAGTGTACAACTGCTGACTGATTGTTCATTTTGACTCAGAGTGCACTACCAGTGACTAACAGTTTATGCTCACTGACAGTGCACTACTACTGACTGACTGCCCTGTCTAACAGCGCACTAGTGCTGACTAACTATTTGTACTGACTGACAATGCATGACCAATCACTGACTGTTTGTGCTGGCTGACAGTGCTTTACCACTGACTGAATGCACTGACCGAAAGTGCACCACCACTGACTAACTGTTTGTACAGAATGAAGTGCACTACCACTGATTGATATTGGTACTGGCTGACACTGAATGACCAATTACTGACTATTTGTATGGACTGACAGTGCATTATCACTGACTGAATGCATGACTGAAAGTGCACTACCACTGACTGACTATTCTGACTGACAGTACACTACCACTGAATAACTGTTTGCATTGACAGTCAGCGCTCTAACAATGACTGCTGTTTGAACTGACTAACAGTGCAATCCTACTGGCTGACTGTGCTGGTTGACAGTGCATGACCAATGACAGATTTGTTTCTGTAGACTGACAGTGCACCACCACTGACTGACTGTACTGACTGACAGTGCACTACTAATGACTGAATGTTTGTACTGACTGGCAGTGCACTATCGCTGAATGACTATTTGTACTGAATGCTAGTGCACTACAATTGACTGACTGTTTGTGCTGACTGACAGTGCACTGCCACTGACTGATGGTTCTGGCTGACAGTGCACTACCACTGAATAACTCTTTGTATTGATTGACAGTGCACTAC
Source organism: Cetorhinus maximus (assembly GCF_964194155.1). Classification (NCBI taxonomy): domain Eukaryota; kingdom Metazoa; phylum Chordata; class Chondrichthyes; order Lamniformes; family Cetorhinidae; genus Cetorhinus; species Cetorhinus maximus. The sequence continues at coordinate 56,520,592 of NC_135886.1, forward strand.
CTGACTGGCTGTTTGCACTGACTAAAAGTGCAATCCTACTGGCTGACTGTTTGTACTGACTCACAGTGCACTACCACTGGCTGATTGTACAGGCAGAGAGTGCACTACCACTGACTGACTATTTGTGCTGACTGACACTGAACTACCACTGACTGACTTTTTGTACTGACTGAAAGTGCTCTGAAACTGATTTTCCACTTCTGCTGACTGACAGTGCACTACCCATGACTGACTGTTTCTCCTGACTGTCAGTGCACCACCACTGACTGTTCATACTGACTGAGAGTGCACTACCACTGACTGACTGTTTGTTCTGACGGTGACAGTTCACTGATTGACAGTTTCTGTTCACTGACAATGCACTCGTATCGACCGACTATGCTGACTGACAGTGCGCTAGTGCTGACTTGCTGTTTGTAATGCCTGACAGAGTATTACCACTGACTGAATGCACTGGCTGAAAGTGCACTATCCCTGATTGATTGTAATGACTGACAGTGCACCACCCATGACTAGCAATTTGTACTGTCTGGCAGTGCATGACCAATGACTGACTGCTTGTACTGACTGGCACTGCACTACTAATGGCTGATTGATTGTACTGACTGACAGTCCAATGACTGACTGTTTCTACAGACTAACAGTGCTTCGCTACTGACTGAATGCATTGACTGAAAGTGCACTACCACTGACTGTCTATTTGCATTGAATGAAGTGCACTGCCACTGACCGACGTTTGTATTGGCTGAAAATGCACGGCCAATTATTGACTGTTTCAACTGACTGACAGTGCATTACCACTGAATGACTGTTTACACTGACTGACAGTGCACTCCAAATGACCGACTGTGTCTACAGACTAACAGTGCTTTACCACTGACTGAATGCACTGGCGGAAATTGCACTACCACTGACTGACTGTCCTGACTCACAGTGCACTACCACTGACTAACTGTACTGAATGAAGTGCACTAGCACTGACTGTTGTTTGTACCGGCTTACAGTGCGTGACTACTTACTGACTATTTATACTGACTGACAGTGCATTACCACTGACTGAATGCATGACCGGCAGTGCACTACCACTGAATAACTGTTTGTGTTGACTGACAGTGCACTATCAATGACTGACTGTTTGCACCGACTGACAGTGCAGTCCTACTGGCTGAGTGTTTTGTGCTGGCTGACAGGTCACGACCAATGACTGATTGTTTCTATAGACTGACAGTGCACTACCACTGATTGACTGTTTGTGCTGGTTGAGAGTGCACTACCACTGAATAACTGTTTGTACTGACTGACAGTGCACTACCAATGACTGACTGTATGATCTGACATGGCACTACTACTGGCCGAGTGTTCGTACCGGCCGACAGTGCACTACCACTGACTCACTGTTGGTGCTGACTGATACTGAACTACCGTTGACTGTTTGTACTGACTGAAAGTGCACTACCACTGAATCACTGTTTATACTGATGGTCAGTGCGCTATGACTGACTGTCTGTACTGACTCAGAGTGTGCAACTACTGACTGACTGTTCGTTATGACTGAAAGTGCACTACCACTGACTGACAGTTTGTGTTCACTGACAGTGCACTATTACCGACTGACTGTGCTGACTGACAGTGCACTAGCACTGACTGACTGTTTGTACTGACTGACAGAGCATTACCACTGACTGAATGCGCTCACTGAAAGTGCACTACTTCTTACTGACTGTTATGACTGAGAGTTCTCTACCACTGAATGACTTTTTGTGCTGACTGACACTGCAGTACTCTGGCTGAGTGTGTGTACTGACTGACAGTGCACGACCAATGACTGACTGTTTCTACAGACTGACAGTGCTTCACCACTGACTGATTGTTAGTGCTGACTGACACTGAACTATCACTGACTGTTTGTACTGACTGACAGTGCTATCCACTGACTGAATGCATTGCCTGAAAGTGCACCACCACTGTCTGACTGTTATTACTGACAGTGCGCTACCACTGGCTAACTTTTTGTACTGACTGACAGTGCAGGACCAACAACTGACTGTTTGCGCTTACTGACACTGCACTACCTCTGGCTGTGTGTTTGTACTAACTGACAATGCACAATCAATGACTGTTTGCACTGACTGACATTGTACTACTCTGGCTGAGTGTGTGTATTGCCTGACAGTGCACGACCATTGACTGACTGTTTCTACAGACTGAGAGCACTTCACCACTGACCAATTGTTTGCACTGAATGAAAATGCATGACCAATTACTGACTGTACTGACAGTGCACTCACAATGACTGACTGTTTGTACTGGTTGGCAGTGCACAACCACTGACTCGCTGTTTGTGCTGACTGACAGTGCACTTCCACTGATCGATTTTAGAGACAGACAGTGCACTAACACTGACTGACTGTTTGTGCTGACTGACACTGAACTACCACTGACTGTCTCTTTGTCCTGACTCACAATGCACGACCCCGCAGACTGACTGTTTGTTCTGACTAACAGTGCTATCCACTGACTGAATGCATTGACTGAAAGTGTACTACCATGAGTGACTGTTATGACTGACAGTGCACCAGCACTGATTAACTTGTTGTACTGACTGACAGTGCAGGACCAACAACTGACTGTTTGCGCTTACTGACACTGCACTACTACTGGCTGGGTGTTTGTACTGACTGACAATGAACGACCAATGACTGACTGTTTCTACAGACTGACAGTGCTTCACCACTGACTGAATGCATTGACTGAAAGTGCACTACCACTGACTGACTGTTTGCACTGAATGAAGTGCATTACCTCTGCCTGAATGCTTGATTGAAAGTGACCCACCACTGACCGACTGTTCTGACTGACAGTGCAGTATCACTGAATGACTATTTGCACTGACTGACAGTACACTACCAATGACTGACTGTCAGCACTGACTCACAGTGCACTACCACTGAATAACTATTTGTACTGACTGACAGTTTATACTGACTGACAGTGCAATCCCAATGACTGACTGTTTGTAATGACTGGCAGTGCACTACCACTGAATGACTGTTTGTACTGACTGACAGTGCACTACCACTGACTGTCTGTACTGACTCTCTGTGCATTACCTCTGACTGACTGTTATGACTGACAGTGCACTACCACTGTCTAAATTTTTGTACTGACTGACACTGCACTACTACGGGCTGAGTGTTTGTAGAGACTGACACTGCATGACCAATGACTGACTTTCTGCAAACTGACAGTGCTTCACCACTGACTTACTGTTTGTACTGGCTGACAATGCTCCGTCAATTACTGACTGTTTGTACTGACTGACCAGTACACCTGACCAATCACTGACTGAATGCATGACTGAAAGCGCACTACCACTGACTAAATATTTGTACTGACTGACAGCGCACTATCAATGACTGACTGTATTGACTGACCATGCACTACTACTGGTTGAGTGTTTGTACTGGCTGACAGTGCAAGACCAATGACTCACTGTTTGTTCTGCTTGACAGTGCGCTACCACTGACTGATTGTGCAGACTGACAGTGCACTTCCACTGACTGAGTGTTTGTGCTGAGTGACAGTGCACTCCCAATGATGGACTGTTTGCACCAGCTGACAGTGTAATACTACTGGCTGAGTGTTTATACTGGCTGATAGAGCATGACCAATGACTGACTGTTTCTACAGAATGACAGTGCAGTACCACTAACTGACTCTTCGTGCTGACTGCGCAACCACTGAATAACTGTTTGTACTGACTGACAGTACACTACAAATGACTGACTGTCTGAACTGACATTGCATTGCTACTGGCTGAGTGTTCATACCAACTCAGATTGCACTACCACTGACTCACTGTTGGTGTTGACTGACAGTGAACTACCACTGACTGACTGTTTGTACTGACTGAAAGGGCACTACCACTGACTGATTGTACAGTCAGAGAGTGCATTACCATTGTAAAAGATAAAAGCAAAACCAGCCTCCGCATTCAAAGGATCATCCTCTGCCATTTCCGCCAACTCCAGCATGATGCCATCACCAAACACATCTTCCCTTCACCCATCACCCCCTACTCCTCAACACCCACCTATGGCACCTCCCCATGCCCACGCAGAAGATGCAACACCTGCCCCTTCACTTCCTCTCTCCTCACCGTCCAAGGGCCCAAACACTCCTTTCAAGTGAAGCAGCATTTCACTTGCACTTCCCTCAATTTAGTCTACTGCATTCGTTGCTCCCAATGTGGTCTCCTCTACATTGGAGAGACCAAACGCAAACTGGGCGACCGCTTTGCAGAACACCTGCGGTCTGTCCGCAAGAAAGACCCAAACCTCCCTGTCGCTTGCCACTTTAACACTCCACCCTGCTCTCTTGCCCACATGTCTGTCCTTGGCTTGCTGCATTGTTCCAGTGAAGCCCAACGCAAACTGGAGGAGCAGCACCTCATCTTCCGACTAGGCACTTTACAGCCTTCCGGGCTGAATATTGAATTCAACAACTTTAGATCTTAAACTCCCTCCCCCATCCCCACCCCCTTTCCGTTTCTTCCCCCTCCCTTTTGTTTGTTCCAATAATTTATATGGATTTTTCTTTTCCCACCTATTTCCATTATTTTCAAATCTATAACTGTAATACCCTGTCAGTCTTTCCACCCCACCCCCATTAGAGCTGTACCTTGAGTGTCCTGCCATCCATTCTTAATTAGCACATTTTCTTAGATAATATCACCACCTTCAACACCTCTTTGATCCTTTTGTCTGTGACATCTTTTGATTATCTGCTCCTATCACTGCTTGCTTGTCCCTACAACCACACCCCCCCAACTTCTCCACCCCCACCTTAAACCAGCTTATATTTCACCCCTCTCCTAACTTTACTCAGTTCTGCTGAAGGGTCATGAGGACTCGAAATGTCGACTGTACTCTTCTCCGCCGATGCTGCCAGACCTGCTGAGTTTTTCTAGGTATTTCTGTTTCTGTTTTTGTTTTGGATTTCCAGCATCTGCAGTTTTTTGTTTTTATCTCTGTACCTTGCTTGTCCTGCTTTCTACCCTTAATTAGCACATTCCTTAGATAGGATCACCACCTTCAACACCTCTTATCCTTTTGTCTATGACATCTTTTGGCTATCTCCACCTATCACTGGTCCTCTATCCAGCACTACTTGTCCCACCTCCCCTTAAACCCGCTTATATTTCACCTCTCTTCTATTTTTACTTAGTTCTGTTGAAGAGTCATATGGACTCGAAATGTTAACTGTGTTCCTCTCCGCAGATGCTGCCAGACCTGCTGAGTTTTTCCAGGTATTTTTATTTTTATTTTTGTAGTGCATTACCATTGATTGACTATTTGTGCTGACTGACACTGAACTACCATTGACTGACTGTTTATACTGACTGAAAGTGCACTACCACTGATTGTCTGCACTGTCTCAAAGTGCAGTGCTACTGACTGGCTGTTCATTCTGATGGACAGTTCGCTACCACTGACTGACAGTTTATGTTCACTGATAGTGCACTACTATCGACCGACTGTGCTAACTGACAGTGCACTAGCACTGACTGACTGATAGTGCATTACCACTGACTGAATGCACTGACTGAAAGTGCACTACCTCTGACAGACTGTCCTGACTGACAGTGCACTACCACTGAATGACTGTTTGTACTGACTGTCAGTGCCTTACCACTGACTGAATGCAGTGACTGAAATTGCACTACCTCTGACTAACTGTTATGACTGAGAGTGCACTACCACTGAATGACTGAATGCACTGACTGTGTACTACCACTGAATAACTGTTTGTACTGACTGACAGTGAACTACCACTGACTGACTGTTTATACTGACTTACAGTGCAATCTCAATGACTGATTGTTTGTAATGAATGGCTGTGCACTACCACTGAATGACTTTGTACCGACTGACAGTGCACTACCACTGACTGTCCGTGCTGATTCTCAGTGCACTACCTCTGACTACTGTTATGACTGACAGTGCACTACCACTGACTAAATTTTTGTACTGACTGACAGTGCACGACCAATGATTTCCTGTTTGTACTGACTGATGCTGCACTACTATGGGCTGGGTGTTTGTAGTGACTGACAGTGCATGACCAATGACTGCCTGTTTCTACAGACTGACAGTGCTTCACCACTGACTGAATGCATGACTGAAAGTGCACTACCACTGACTGACTGTTTGCACTGGCTGACAGTGCACTACTAATGACCGGCTGTACTGACTGACAGTGCACCACTACTGGCTGAGTGTTTGTACTGGCTGACAGTGCACAACCACTGACTCGCTGTTTGTGCTGATTGACGGTGCACTTCCACTGACTGATTGTACAGACGGACAGTGCACTACCACTGACTGACTGTTTGTTCTTACTGACACTGAACTGCTACTGACTGACTCTTTGTACTGACTGACAATTCATGACTAATTAATGACTGTTTGTACTGACTGACAGAGCTTTACCACTGATGGAATGCACTGACTGAAAGTGCACTACCACTGACTAACTTTTAGTACTGACTGACAGTGCATGACCAACAACTGACTGTCTGCACTGACAGACACTACTGGCTGGGTGTTTGTGCTGACTGACAATGCACTACCACTGACTGACCGATCTGACTGACAGTGCATCAATACTCACTGACTGTTTGTGCTGGCTGACAGTGCACTAACACTGACTGTACTGACTGGCAGTGTGCTACCACTGACTGATTGCTTGTACTGACTGACATTACACTACCTCTGACTTGCTGTTTGCATTGACTCTCAGTGCACTACCACTGACTGAGTCTTGGTGCTGACTGACAATGCACTACTATTGACTGACCATTGATGCTGGCTGGCAGAGCACTACCACTAAGACTGTTTATGCTGACTGGTAGTGCCCTACCACTGACTGACAGTTTGTATTGGCCGAGCATGCACTGCCACTGACTGAGTGTTTGTGTTCACTGGCTGTTAACTATTACGGATTGACTGTGCTGACTGAGAGTCGAATAACACTGACTGAGTGTGCACTACCATGGACTGACTGTTATGACTGTCAGTGCAGTACCAGTGACTGACTGTTTGTACTGACTGACACTGCATTATTACTGGCTGAGTGTTTGTACTAACTGACAGTGCACGGCCAGTGACTATTTGTACTGACTGACAGTGCATTACCACTGACTGAATGCATGACTGACAGTGCACTACCATTGAATAGTGGTTTGCAGTGACTGGCAGTGCAATACTACTGGCTGAGTGTTTGTACTGGCTGACAGTGCACTACCACTGATTCACCCTTTGTGCTGGCTGACGGTGCACTACCACTGAATAACTGTTTGTACTGACAGTGCACTACCAATGACTGACTGTACTGACTAACAGTGCCCTAACACTGCATGTTTCTACTGACTAGACAATGCAGTCCCACTGACTCACTATTTCTACTGACTGACAGTCGACTGATACAGACTAACTGTGCTGACTGACAGTGTACTACTAATGACTGATTGTGCTGATTGGCAGTGCACTAGTGCTGACTGATTGTTTATATTGAGTGACAATGCACTACCACTGACTGATTGATTGTGCTTATTCTGGCAAAGCCTACAGCTGATTGACAGTGCACAGCCACTGACTGACTATTTGTACTGGCTGACAGTGCACTACCACTGACTGACTGCATCTACTGATTGACAGTGCACAATCACTGACTGACTGTACTGGCTGACAGTGCACTACCACTGATGGAGTGTCTGTGCTAGCGCCAGTACACTACCACTGACTGACTGTTTGCACCAACTGAGAGTGCACTACCACTGATTGACTGTGCCTATTGAGTGACAGTGCACTACCACTGACTGAATGTTTCTATGGAGCACAGTCCAATACCACTGACTGACCTGTTTCTACTGACAGGCAGTGCACTACTACTGGCTGACTGTTTGTACTGGCTGACAGTGCACTACCAATGAATGCCTGTTTGTGCTGCCTGACAATGCACTACCACTGACAGACAATTTGTACTAGCTGACAGTGCACTATCAATGACTCACCGTTTGTACCCACCTCCAATATTCTCCCTCCACTGGACCCCTCCCTCTGGATTCTTACCTTCTCTTGATCTTTTCATTGAGAACTGTCGGCGTGACATTAACCGTCTCAATTTCTCTGCTCCTCTCACCCATTCTAATCTGTCTCTCTCTGAACTTACTGCACTCCGTTCTCTCAGGTCCAACCCCAACATTGTCATCAAACCCACTGACAAAGGTGGTGCTGTTGTTGTCTGGCGCACTGACCTCTACCTCGCGGAGGCTGAGCGTCAACTCGCAGACACTTCCTCCTACCTCTCCCTGGACCATGACCCCACCACGGAACATCAAGCCATTGTCTCCAGGACTGTCACTGACCTCATCTCCTCTGGAGATCTTCCTCCCACAGCTTCCAACCTGATAGTCGCCCAACCTCGGACGGCCCGCTTCTACCTCCTACCCAAAATCCACAAACAGAACTGTCCTGGCAGACCGATCGTGTCAGCCTGTTCCTGCCCCACGGAACTCGTTTCTCGTTATCTTGACTCCCTTCTCTCTCCCCTTGTCCAGTCCCTTCCCACCTACATCCGTGATTCCTCTGACACCTTACATCACATCAACAATTTCCAGTTCCCTGGCCCCAACCGCTTCCTCTTCACCATGGATGTCCAATCCCTCTACACCTCCTCCCCCAACTGGATGGTCTGAGGGCCCTCCGCTTCTTCCTGAACAGAGGCCCGAACAATCCCCATCCACCACTACTCTCCTCCGTCTAGCTGAAGTTGTTCTCACACTGAACAATTTCTCCTTTAACTCCTCTCATTTCCTCCAAATAAAAGGTGTGGCTATGGGTACCCGCATGGGCCCCAGCTATGCCTGTCTCTTTATGGGGTATGTGGAACATTCCTTGTTCCAGTCCTACTCCGGCCCCCTCCCACAACTCTTTCTCCGGTACATCGATGATTACTTCGGTGCTGCTTCATGCTCTCGTCTGGACCTGGAAAAATTTATTAATTTTGATTCCAATCTCCACCCCTCCATCATTTTCACATGGTCCATCTCTGACACTTCTCTTCCCTCCCTTGACCTCTCTGTCTCAATTTCTGATGATAGACTGTCCACCAATATCCATTACAAGCCTACCGACTCCCACAGCTACCTCGACTACAGCTCCTCACACCCCATTTCCTGTAAGGACTCCATCCCATTCTCTCAGTTCCTTCACCTCCGTTGCATCTGTTCTGATGACGCTACCTTCAAAAACAGCTCCTCTGACATGTCCTCCTTCTTCCTTAACCGAGGTTTTCCACCCACGGTCGTTGACAGGGTCCTCAACCGTGTCCGGCCCATCTCCCGCGCATCCGCCCTCACGCCTTCTCCTCCTTCCCAGAAACATGATAGGGTCCCCCTTGTCCTCACTTATCAACCCACCAGCCTCCGCATTCAAAGGATCATCCTCCGCCATTTCCGCCAACTCCAACATGATGCCACCACCAAACACATCTTCCCTTCACCCCCCCTGGCGGCATTCCGTAGGGATCGTTCCCTCCGGGACACCCTGGTCCACTTCTCCATCATCCCCTACTCCTCAACCCCCACCTATGGCACCTCCCCATGCCCACGCAGAAGATGCAACACCTGCCCCTTCACTTCCTCTCTCCTCACCGTCCAAGGGCCCAAACACTCCTTTCAAGTGAAGCAGCATTTCACTTGCATTTCCCCTAACTTAGTCTACTGCATTCGTTGCTCCCAATGCGGTCTCCTTTACATTGGAGAGACCAAACGCAAACCGGGCGACCGCTTTGCAGAACACCTGCAGTCTGTCCGCAAGAAAGACCCAAACCTCCCTGTCACTTGCCATTTTAACACTCCACCCTGTTCTCTTGCCCACATGTCTGTCCTTGGCTTGCTGCATTGTTCCAGTGAAGCCCAACGCAAACTGGAGGAACAGCACCTCATCTTCCGACTAGGCACTTTACAGCCTTCCGGGCTGAATATTGAATTCAACAACTTTAGATCTTAAACTCCCTCCCCCCATCCCCACCCTGTTTCTTCCCCCTCCCTTTTATTTTTTTCAATAATTTATATAGATTTTTCTTTTCCCACCTATTTCCATTATTTTAAAATCTACAACTAATACCTTGTCAGTCTTTCCACCCCACCCCCACTAGAGCTGTACCTTGAGTGTCCTGCCATCCATTCTTAATCAGAACTTTTCTTAGATAATATCACCACCTTCAACACCTCTTTGATCCTTTTGTCTGTGACATCTTTTGATTATCTGCTCCTATCACTGCTTGCTTGTCCCTACAACCACCCCACCCTCAACTTCTCTCCCCCCACCCCCCATCTTAAACCAGCTTATATTTCACCCCTCTCCTAACTACACTCAGTTCTGTTGAAGGGTCATGTGGACTCGAAACGTCAACTCTTTTCTTCTCCACCGATGCTGCCAGACCTGCTGAGTTTTTCCAGGCACTTCTGTTTTTGTTTCACCGTTTGTACTGACTGACAGTGCTCTTCCATTGACTGACTGTATGACTAACAGTGTACTATCATTGCCTGACTGTCTGCACTGACTGACACTGGAGCACTACTGGCTGGGTGTTTGTACTGACTGACAGTGCAAGACCAATGACTGACTGTTTCTAAAGAGTGACAGTGCTGTACCACTGACTGAATGCACTGGCTGATGGTGCCACTGATTGATTGTTCTGACTGACAGTGCACTACCACTGACTAGCTGTTTGTACTGAATGAAGTGCACTAACACTGGCTGTTGTTCCTCTCTGCAGATACTGCCGGACCTGATGAGTTTTTCCAGGTATTTTTGTTTTTGTTTTGGATTTCCAGCATCTGCAGTTTTTTTGCGTTTAACTGGCTGTTGTTTGTACTGGCTTACAATGCACGGCCAATTACTGACTATTTGCACTGACTAGCAGTGCATTACCACTGACTGAATGAATGACTGACAGTGCACTGCCACTGAATAAATATTTGCACTGACTGACCGAGTAATACTACTGGCTGAGTGTTTATACTGGCTGGAAGTGCATGATCACTGACTCACTGTCATGTATATGTTCAGGTGACTGATTGTGATGCATGGACATTTTTTCCCGTATTTTCAAATCTTTATTTAATTGTCTTGAAGTCTTCAGCTCCCTGAGGCAGTTCTCTGCCTCCAGGGACATTTCATTCAGTGCTTGCCCATGCCCACACTTACGTCAGTGCCCATCTTCCTCCACCCTGGCAACGCTGAGCATTTTGGCACTGTTAGTTGGCCAGCCAGTGTGACCTCATGGTCGGGGGCTGATCGCAGGTGGCGGTCCATTCCCTGTCTGCTCCCTGGCCTGCTGATCACCCCCGCATGCAGACCTAAAAATCCTGCCCCACCATTCAGTCACAAGCTTCCAGTCACCTGTTATTTTATTCCTTCTCTTTGCTTTCATGCTGACCTCTCTGTCCTCGGTCTCCTGCATTGTTCTAATGAAGCTCACCATAAGCTTGAAGAACAACACATCATCTCTCATTTGGACACTTCCCAGCCTTCCAGCCTCAACACTGAGTTCAACAATTTTAGGTCATAACCTTTGTGGCCATTTTGTTTCCTTTTTCTTTGCTGGATTTGGATTCTTTCTCGTTTTTCTCTTATTTCCTTTGCTTTTTAGCTGCAGTTAGTCAGGATCCTGCCATTCACGCCTCATTGAAACACATCTTTTGTTTTTTTCCTTTGTCCCATTTCCACTCTCTTTGGTCTTGAAACATGAAACTTTTTGTCATTTAATCTCTCCTGCCCTCGGCCCTATCGCAGACTTTCCCTTCTGTTCTTTTTCCCATCCTCCCTCCCAAAATGTAAACTTTCCCAGTTCTGATGAAAGATCACAGATTTGAAATGTTGGGCTGAATTTTCCCAGTCGGGTGGAGGTGGGGGTTGGAGGGAGGGCGGGAGAATAGCGACAGCCAATTCAGGGCAGCTCCCCGTTGGATTTCCTCTGCTGGGGAGCCTGGAAAAGAAGATCATAAGAAATAAGAGTGGGAGTAGGCCATTCAGCCCATTGAGGCTGTTCTGCCTTTCAATAAGATGGTGGCTGATCTGATTGTGGCCTTAACTGCACTTTCCTATCTGTCTCCCATAACTCTTGATCCCCTTGTAAAACTAAGATCTGCCTAACTCAGCCTTGAATATATTCAATGACCGAGCCTCCGCTATTCTCTGGAGTAGAGAGTTCCACAGATTCTGAAAGAAATTCCTCTTCGTCTCCATCTTAAATGGGAGGCCCTTATTTTGAAAATGTGCCCCCAGTCACAGATTGCCCTATGTCTAACATTAGATGTGACTGGGCTATTGAGGAGCTTTTGCTGAGCAATCCTCAGTGTGCGAAGACTTACAATAACAACCACTTTAAGGTTATCAGTCAGGCTCACTTACACTTGCTAGAAGGTAGACATATTCATGTGCAGGGACCTGTCCTCTGCAGGCAAAGGAATATGTCCAGGCATTGCAACTTTTTTGAATAAACAAAAGTATGGGGGACAATAGCTTCCTGGTGCACTTGCTATGGCAACGTCTCAACTAATCAGAGGTGACTTGCCAACCAATCAGCAGCCTTTTCTCATGCAGTATAAATTCTTGTTCCCTTTGAAATGTGGCATTCTTGCATCTGTCCTGATGAGTGCAGGTCGAAAAGCTTTGGCAGCATGTCCCTTTTTTCAGCAACACTCAAGTTCTGTATTGCCAAGCAACTATAGATCATAAATAGTTGAAGCCCCAGCACTGATCCCTGTGACACTCCACTAGTTACAGTTCACCAACCTGAAAATGATCTATTTATCCCTATTTTTTGTTTCCTGTTTGGTAGCCAATCCTCTATCCATGCTAATATATCACCCCAACACCGTGAGCTCTTATTTTCTGTGGCACCTTCTCAAATGCCTTTTGGAAATCCAAATACACTACATCTACTGATTCCCCTTTATCCGCCCTGTTTGTTACATCCTCAAAGAACTCGAATAAATTAGACAAACATGGTTTCCTTTTCACAAAACCATGTTGACTCTGCCTGATTGTATTTTGATTTTCCAAATGTCCTGCTACTACCCCTTTAATAATGGATTCTAGCAATTTCCCAATGACAGATGTTAGACTAACTGGCCTATAGTTTCCTGCTTTTGGTCTCCCTCCTTTCTTGAATACAGGTGTTAAATTTGTGGTTTCCAAATCTGCTGGGACCTTTCCAGAATCCAGGGAATTTTGGAAGATCACAACCAATGCACCCACTATCTCTGCAGCCACTTCCTTTAAGACCCTAGGATGCAGACCTGCAGGTCCAGGGGACTTGTCAGCCTCCTTCCCTTTTACCACTTGACTTCTGATTCTCTTGCGATGCTTTCAGTGTCTTCTGTTGTGAAGACAAATATAAAATACTTCTTCAAATGGATCAGCTGTCTGCTCCACAGAGATGGCCAGCCAATTTGCATATCTAAGGTTCCAATTTTGGGTTATTTTTCACTCTCCTCAGCATTGTGCTAGCGTCGGACTGACTCTGCCATGTGCAGGAAGCACCAGCTCTATCTGAGGCAGGGTGGGAAGGCCATCAGAGCCCGAAGCTTCATTTCCCCATGAGGGGGCCACCGACAGCAAAGCTCATACCCATGGCTCAACTGATCTACTGGAGGGCTTTCCCTTTGGTTCTAAGTGGCCTACTGGCTTGGTCCATGTGCATTAGTTTACCCTTCCGATGGAGCGTCCATGATGAGGGGGCCCTTGTGGACTCTGACCTGCCTCAACAGTGTCCACCTCTCCCTATGGGGCTGCTGAGGCTCCAGCATTGCCAGGTGTCTGATTGGACCGGCAGCATGCCATCCTTAATTGGACATCATGCGTGGATGTGGCCAAGTAGGAAGCTGCCTCTGGGAATATCGCTCCAGAGGACTGGCCCTGAGCAAGTGTGGGCTTGAGACCACCATTTGGTTTTGGCATGGGGGGGGATCCCAAATCACTTGTGACCCTGTGATAAAATCCTGTCCCTTAACTGCTTCTCTCCACTGTTGCTGCCAGATACGCTGAGAGTTTCTTACAGACCGATATGGTTTGAGTTTGTGTCAGATAAGTTTGGTGAGGATAGCTGTGACATCAACAGGAACAGTATATTGTCAGGGGGGGGGGTGGGGGTTGTGTAATGCAGGAGTGAGCAGGAGCGGATGAGAGAGAGGAGAGAGACTGATTGACTGATCTAGAGACTAAAGCAGCAAAGAGGAACACATGGTGATATGGAATGAAAGAAAGTGAGAGACATTGAGACTAAATAGAGCCAGTCAGCGACACAGAGAAGAGGAAGAGACACATGGAGATTACCAGAGAGTGAGCTGTCCGTGGAGTTAACATTCTGCTTCCTCCCTCTTGTTTCATTGCAGAGACCACATATTGAGCAGCCTTGTGACAGGAGGCGGTACCAGCTCAAAGCTGCAGCTGGTGCCCAGGTAAAGGGCTGTGCCCTCACCAGCCTGCGATGCTGAGGAGAGACCCTGTGCCCGCCTGTAACCCCGGAAAGCGGGTTGACAGCAGCTGAAGGATTGCACAAGGAAGCTTCCTTGGGAAGTGTGCGCGTCTCCCGGCCTGAATGTGGATTGCTGAGCCCAGAATCTGATTCCAACATCATTCTGCAGAGGGCGGATCCAGGGTTCCGGGGAATTGCTGATCGCTTCCCAAGGTCACTCTGTTCTAACCGAGGTAAACAAGTGTTTTGCTTTCTCCCCAGACAGGCAGGCGGCAGCTCCTATTCATAGCCTTTCTCCGGGAAGCTCGGAAGGGATGCAGTGGGATTGCACCTTCCAGAGTCCATCCTCAAAGCTAACTCTCCATCAAAGCGGAGGCAGGGAATTCCCCGTCCACCTGCATCCCTCTCCCCTTCACCCCTCTCGCCCCACCCCTCTCCCCGTCCACCTCCATCCCTCTCCCCATCACCCTCCCTCCACCCCTCTCCCTGTCCACCTCCACCCCTCTCCCCTTCACCCTCCCTCCATCCCTCTCTCCTTCACTCTCCCTCCACCCCTCTCCCCTTCACCCTCCCTCCACCCCTCTCCCCGTCCACCTCCATCCCTCTCCCCATCACCCTCCCCCCACCCCTCTCCCTGTCCACCTCCACCCCTCTCCCCGTCCACCTCCATCCCTCTCCCCATCACCCTCCCCCCACCCCTCTCCCTGTCCACCTCCACCCCTCTCCCCTTCACCCTCCCTCCATCCCTCTCTCCTTCACTCTCCCTCCACCCCTCTCCCCTTCACCCTCCCTCCATCCCTTTCCCCTTCACCCTCCCTCCACCCCTCTCCCCGTCCACCTCCATCCCTCTCCCCATCACCCTCCCCCCACCCCTCTCCCTGTCCACCTCCACCCCTCTCCCCTTCACCCTCCCTCCATCCCTCTCTCCTTCACTCTCCCTCCATCTATCTTATCTTTCCTCCGTCCATCCCTCTCTCCTTCACCTTCCCTCCACCCCTCTCTCCTTCACCTTCCTTCTATCCCTCTCTTGACCCTTCCTCCATCGCTCAATCCTTCACCCTCCCTCCATCCCTCTCTCCTCTCCTCCCTCCATCCCTACCCTTCACCCTGCCACTATTCCTCTCTCCACCCTCCCTCATCTCTCCTTCCTTCACTCCCCAACCCTCTTCTTCACCCTCGCTTCATCCCTCTCCCCTTCACCCGCCCCTATCTCTGACTCCTTACCCTTTCCCATTCCTTCCTTTCCTTTACCCTCCCCATCCCTCTCCTTCATCCTCTCTGCTTTCTATGACTG
This sequence comes from Cetorhinus maximus, assembly GCF_964194155.1. NCBI lineage: Eukaryota > Metazoa > Chordata > Chondrichthyes > Lamniformes > Cetorhinidae > Cetorhinus > Cetorhinus maximus. The sequence continues at coordinate 56,536,436 of NC_135886.1, forward strand.
TCTCGTTTCCCTCCTGCAGCCTTCTCCAATCTCATCTTCTTCACCTTCCCCTATCCCTCTCTCATTCATCCTCCCTATATCCTTTTGTCCTGCACTGTCCCTGTGTTCTTTTCCAGCGAGCCGGTTGGTGAAGGTTAGAACTGGAGACAAGCTCTACACGTTATATTTATTCACAGAGTTACACATAACAAGCATACACTTTGTCAACGAGACAGCACGATGTAAATCAGTCTCTGTTTATAGAGGCATAAGTGAATTCTAGTTAACACCCACCACCTGCGTACAATCAAACACAATTGAAATACGATTAATAGATTTTCTTCTCTCTAAATAAAAATGAGCTCGTAGGCACAACCAAATTTTTAAAACAAATTTAATCAAAAGCTTCTAAACTCTGTACAAAGTATTACATTGTGAGACATCCCTACTTTAGGATCCCTAACAATTTCTTCATTCATATATTTCTTTTTGTAAAACAACCTGACAGTTGATGACTTTCATCCACCCATTTAATTTTAGAGATTTCCTTTCAACATTTGTTTCAAGCCAGCAAGGTCAATCCGTAACCTTTTCTCACTCATACTTTAGGTAGAGTATACATTACCCCACAATGAATGATTATCTACATAACATTCAATGCGTAAATTAACTTCATTACCCCCATTGTACAATGCCTTACTTAAATTATTTGATAAATAAATCCCATATCCACAGCTTCCAAAATAGCTAGTGTGCAAACAATTTGTATTTTTGAGCTTCCAGAGCTAAAGGACAACATTTCTCATTCTCACCCATCAGAAATATATATATATTTTTTCATTTTTTTCATGGGATGTGTGCGTCACTAGCTGGGCCAGCATTTATTGCCCATCACTAATTGCCCTTGAGAAGGTGGTGGTGAGCTGCCTTCTTGAACCGCTGCAGTCTATGTGGTGTAGGTACACCCACAATGCTGTTAGGAAAGGAGTTCCAGGATTTTGACCCAGCAACAGTGAACGAACGGTGATATATTTCCAAGTCAGGATGGTGAGTTACTTGGAGGAGAACTTTCAGGTGGTGGTGTTCCCATCTATCTACTGCCCTTGTCCTTCTAGGTGGTAGTGGCCATGGGTTTGGAAGGTGCTGTCGAAGGAGCCTTGGTGAATTCCTGCACTGCAGCTTGTAGGTGGTACACACTGCTGCTACTGTGTGTCTGTGGTGGAGGGAGTGAATGTTTGTGGAAGGGGTGTCAATCAAGTGGGCTGCTTTGTCCTGGATGGAGTTGAACTTGTTGAGTGTTGTGGAAGCTGCACTTATCCAGGCAAGTGGGGAGTATTCCATCACACTCCTCACTTGTGCCTTGTAGATGGTGGACAGGCTTTGGGGTGAGGTGATTTACTCGCCGCAGGATTCCTAGCCTCTGACCTGCTCTTGTGCTACAGTATTTATATGGCTAGTCCAGTTCAGTTTCTGGTCAATAGTAACTCCCAGGATGTTGATAGTGGGGGGTTCAGTAATGGTAATGCCATTGAACATCAAGGGGCGATGGTTGGATTCTCTCTTGTTAGAGATGCTCATTGCCTGACACTTGTGTGGTGTGACTGTTACTTGCCACATATTGGCCCAAGCCTGGATATTGTGCAGGTCTTGCTGCATTTGGACATGGACTGCCTCAGTATCTGAGGAATCGCGAATGGTGCTGAACATTGTGCAATCATCAGTGAACATCCCCACTTCTGACCTTATGTTAGAATTTATGGAAGGAAGTCATTGATGAAGCAGCTGAGGATGGTTGGGCCGAGGACAATACCCTGAGGAACTCCTGCAGTGATGTCCTGGAGCTGAGATGACTGATCTCCTCCAACAACCACAACCATCTTCCTTTGTGCTAGGTATGACTGCAACCAGCAGAGAGTTTTCTCCCTGATTCCCATTGACTCCAATTTTGCTAGGGCTCCTTGATGCCACACTTGGTCAAATGTTGCCTTGATGTCAAGGGCAGTCACTCTCACTTCACCTCGGGAGTTCAGCTCTTTTGTCTATGCTTGGGGAGGTGGTGGTGTAGTGGTGATATCACTTGAGTTAGTAATCCAGAAGCCTAGGCTAATGCTCTGGGGTCACAGGTTCAAATCCCACCATGGCAGCTTGTGGAATTTAAATTCAGATAGTTGTTTGGTTATACAGAACTTGAGTATTGTTGATAAAACAGACATGCTGTCCAAGTTTTTCCTCTTGCACTCATCAGGACAGATCACAAGAATACCAATCGAAAAGGGAACAATAACTTATACCACATGAGAAGAGAATGCTGATTGCTTGGAAAGTGGGCTCTGATTGGAAGAGGCATTTCCATTGAGAATGCAGCAGGGAACAGTTGGCTGCGAAGCTTTTGTCCAAATTCAAACCAGGCAGATCGACTATGATTGGTCAAGGCATTGCCCTGGGGAATGAATAAGGGAATGGCTGTCCCCCAACCTCTTGTTTAGTTGAAAAAGGCGTAATATATGGACATGCTCCTTCTGTCTGCGAAGGACAGGGCCCTGTTTGTGAATATATGTAACTTCTAGCATACGTAAATGTGTCATACTGTGAGCCTGACTGATCATCTTAAACTGGTTTTCAGTATAATTATTAGGATAATCAGGATTGTTTAGTAGAATCACATCCAATGTTGGACATTTGATTGAGTTTTGTAAACACAGGCTGGTTAGGTACAGTCAGTACTTTGTTTCAAACAGCCGAAGGGGCCCGCTGTTTGATACGATCCTCCAGTCATTGGGAGGTACAGCCTACATACCTGGCATCACACCGGCATTGAAATTCATTTGCCACATTACATTCACCATGGCAATGCCTCCACCAATCAGAAGCCAATTGCCAACGAATCAGCACTCTCTTCTCATGCAGTATAAGTTGTTGTTCCTTTTACTATTGGCATTCTTGTGAACTGTTCTGATGAGTACATGATGAAAAGCTTCGACAGCATGTATCTTTTCTCAGTAATTTAAATTCAATTAATAAATCTGGAATTAAAAGCTAGCCTCAGTAATGGTAACCATGAAACCATTGCCAGAGTTCCTAAAAACCTACCTGGTTCACTAATGTTCTTTAGGGAAGGAAATCTGTCGTCCTTACCCGGTCTGGCCTACATGTGATTTCAGACCCACAGCAATGTGGTTAACTCTTAAATGCCCTCTGAAATTGTAACAAACCACTACAGAAAAGTCAATATGGAATGAAACCAGCATCGATCCAGGCAATGACAATGGCAAACCCAACCCTGTCAATCCCGCAAAGTCCTCCTTACTAACATGTGAGGGCTTGTGCCAAAATTGGGAGAGCTGTCTCACAGACTAGTCAAGCAACAGCCTGACATTGTCTATAAGGTACGATTCTGTGAGTATGACTATGTCCCATACACCACCATTGCCTTCCCTGGATATGTCCTGTCCCACCAGCAGGACAGACCCAGCAGAGGTGGCGGCACAGTGGTATACAGTCAGGAGGGAATTGCCCTGGGAGTCCTCAACATCGACTCCGGACCCCATGAAGTTTCATGACATCAGGTCAAACATGGGCAAGGAAACCTCCTGCTGATTACCATGTACCACCCTTCTTCAGCTGATGAATCAGTGCTCCTCCATGTTGAACGCCACTTGGAGGAAGCACTGAGGGTGGCAAGGGTGCAGAATGTACGCTGGGTGGGGCACTTCAATGTCCTTCACCAAGATTGGCTCAGTATCACCGCTACTGACTGAGCTGGCCGAGTCCTAAAGGACATAGCTGCTAGACTGGGTCTGCAGCAGGTGATGAGGGAACCAACAAGAGGGAAAAACGTACTTGACCTCATCCTCACCAATATATCTGTCACAGATGCAACTGTCCATGTAAGTATTGGTGGGAGTGACCACTGCACAGTCCATGTGGAGACAAAGTTCCATCTTCTCATTGAGGATACCCTCCAAAGTGTTGTGTGGCACTACCACCGTGCTAAATAGGATCGATTTTGAACGCATCTAGCAACTCAAAACTAAGCATCCATGAGGCACTGTGGGCCATGAGCAGCAGCACAATTGTACTCAACCACAATCTGTAACCTCAGGGCCCAAAATATCCCTCACTCTACTATTACCATCAAGCCAGGGGATCACCCCTGGTTCAATGAAGAGTGCAGGAGTGCATGCCAGGAGCAGCACTGCTTTGTCATGTTTCGGGGTCTAGACTGGGTTCTTCAGGGCTTGTCTGTTCTCCCAAAGTAAGCTGCTTATGACTGTAGTTTGTTAAAATCAATACTCTTTATTTACAGCAACTATGTACATACTGGGAACTCTGCATGAGGTTGGAACTTCTCCTCCCTCCAGATCTCTCTTTCTCCTCAGTCATGCGATCTGACATCATTATTACATCAGTTGCTTCTGATGTTAACCCTTTACTCGACATCTCCCCTAAGTCTTTATTCCTAACATGCTTACATCCTCCTGTATCTCCCCCCAAAGTCTCAGACTTCACAAGGTTAGTTTCTGGAGGTGCATTGACCAATCTCCCTGATCTGGTTCTGATCGCTTTCTGAGGTCAAGGATAATCTGTACTTTCCCTTCTGTCAGTGTTCCTGTAGAACTTTGTCTGATTTCTTCTTTCTCTTCAGGATCTGAGTAGTAAGCCCAATTTTCTATTGGGTTTCTCTCCAAGGATATTATGGTGCTGCGGTTTCTCCTTATGATACCGTGGTCTGCCTCAATCCTGTATGATCTTGGTTGTGGAGTTCTCTCTGTTGTCCCTTCACTCTGTTGGTCTCATACCTATACTCTCTCACTGGGACTCAGTACTGGTAATCTCGTGCTCTGTGCCTGTGGTTAACATTACAAGCCTGTTTGTTTCTCTATTCTTCCTCATGCTGTTTTATCCTCCCATGGTTGTTTGTGGTGATATTAGGTTTAAGCTTCTGTGTCAGAGATGGAAGTTCTGTTCTCAATGTCCTTCCCATCAAATAGTGAGAAACCATTTTGTAGTGATGAGGTTCAGTAACTCAGACCTAGATCAAGGTCTTCATTCCTTTTCAGCGAATTTTTGATGGTTTGTACATCTCTCTCATTTGATTGAGGATAATGAGGTGAACTGGTTACGAGAATAAATCCCTCCTCCTTTGCAAAATTTTGGAATAACTCATTAGCAAAATTGTGGACCATTGCCTGATGCCACAATGTCCAAAATGCCATGTGTTGCATAAATTCCAAAAATAAATGAATAATAAATAAATAATACTAAATAAATAAATAAATGACTGCACATGACATTCGTTATCTCTAACGAACAAAGACTTGGTGAAGTCTTTGAAGAATATCAAGCCAAAGTGCTCTCAGTATAATATAGTATATTCTCTCATTAAAGTCTAATAAATCCTCAAGGACTGTGAGATGCTTGCGCTCCTCAAAGAATTGTCGTAGCACTGGATTACTGCAGATACATTCTGGCCATCCTTCCATACAGTATTCTCTTATCTGGAGACATTTGTCATCTTGCTGCTACGCTTGTTTTATTTCCTACAACATTTTAGTAGAAGCTGGTAAGTGCTGAGTAGTTATGGATGTATATGCTGAGTAGTTATGGATGTATGTGCTGAGTAGTTATGGATGTATATGCTTCCACTTCCTTGACAAAGTGTAAACCCCTTTGTTTGGTTCCTTCTGGCACAGTGTGTCTGCTTTTGTTTGCTACTTCTCTTGTACATACTCTGTTATGGAGTCACATCTCACTACTCTTAATCTGAACTGCTGGATTCTTGGTGGCATCTTCAGAATTTCTTTCATGTTCAGAGTGGCTTATGGTCAGTTTCAATTTTAAAACACAATTCCATCACAATCTGAGAATTTTTCACATGTGCACGTTGCTGCCAATCCTTCTTTCTGGATTGTGGCATATCTTTTTTCTGTTTCTGATAATGACCTTGAGGCTTGGTAAACTGGTCTATGTTTGCTGTAACTCTGCTTTGAAATGATACTGACCCCAGACCAGTAGACAATGTATCCGCTGCTACTATGTTCGGTAGTTCTGAGCTATAATGTGCCAAAATTTCAGAGAAGATTAAAAATTGCGGAATCCTTTTGAAGGCCTTTTGCTGGTTCACATTCCAGCACCATTGTTGACCCTGTCTCAACAGCTGTATCAGGGCTTGCTGGCCTCTGCCAAATTTGGTAGGAACTTGCCTACTTGGTTGACCATCCTGAGGAATCCTTGAAGCTCAGTTATGTTGCAGACGCGATTCTACATGGTAATCTTGAAACAATAATGACTGAATGGCATTATTAATGTGGTCAGCAGAGTGCATTCTTTGTCCACAGGCAACTGCCAAAACCTGTTGATTGCATCCAACCTGGTAAACGAAGTACTCTTGGCTAGTTTGGCAAGGCTCTCATCCACTGAGACCATTGGATGGATCTCACGTTCCACTGATTTGTTTAGCTGAGTTAAACCTACACAGATTCTTCGGGAGCTGTTTAGCTTTGGGACCGTCACCATTCCTGAGCACCATTTTGTTGGCATGGTGACCGATGAGATAACCCCTTGCTGCTGCAGCTTCTCAATTTCACCCTTGACTTTATCCAAGAGTGGGTGAGGGACCTTCCTCGGTGTAAAGACGCAAACTGGTTTAGCATCAGCTCTTAGGGTGATATAATACTCTGTCCTTAGTTTCTGTAGGCTTGTAAATAACTTTGGAAATTCATTCCTGAATGTACTGTTGTAGTTCTCATCAGTAACTGCCCACTTTACGGATTAATTTCCATTTTAAGTGTGCCTTTCTGCTTAGTAGAGAGCACTCTTGATTTTGAAGGAGAGAGAGGTTTGAAAATTTCCCCATCTTTAACCTTTAACTTTGCCATGAGTTGGCCTTTGACTTTCAATGTAGTCCCACCCAGACCCTGCAAAGTGATAGATGAGGGCTGCAATGTAACCTGTTTGAGCAATTTTACTTCATCTGATGAAACAGACACTCCTGCCCCTGTGTCTAATTTAAGCTGTATCGGGTGTCTAATGTTCCAGTATTTGTTTTCAGTATCGTTTACCTCCCCTAGGAAAGTTACTCCCTTTTCCTTCGTTCTTCCACTTCTTGGCTCTGCTTTAATATTTTCTCCTTTTTACAGGTTGTCAGTGTTTACAAACGGCAGACAGTTTTGAAGTGCCTAATTGTCCACAGCTGTGACACTCTGTCCCACTGTTGGACATCCTTCTTGTTTGTGCAGTGTGTTTCCGCCACAGTTAAGACATTTCAAGAGGGCGGTTGGCGTGCGTTCCCCTGTTTTGACAAGCTTAGGCTTTGGCGCACTCTCTCTCTCATGGTCTATAAACTGAATGGTCTCACTTGATCTTCTCCACAGGACTTCTCCTTCTCTGTGAACAAACACCCAATTTTGTTTTCTAAGCAGCTCAGTTTGCCTCACAAGTTGTCCTGCCTTGACTAGTGTTAAATCCTCTCTTCTCTGTAAGAGGTCTGATAAAAATAGCATATTGGAACTCTGCACGAGGTTGGAACTTCTCCTCCCTCCAGATGTTTTTCAATCATGTGATGTTACATCATCAAAACATTAGCATCAGGTGCTTCTGATGTTAACTCTTTACCAGGCATACCTAACAATGAAGTGTCAACCTGGTGAAACTATAACACAGGACTACTTGAGTGCGAAACAGCATAAGCAGCAAGTGATAGACAGAGCTAAGCGATCCTATAACCAACGGATCAGATCTAAGCTCTGCAGTCCTGCCACATCCAGTAGTGAATGGTGGTGGACAATTAAACAATCACTAGAGGAGGCGGCTCCACAAATATCCCCATCCTCAATGATGGAGGACCCCAGCACATCAGTGCAAAAGATAAGGCTGAAGCATTCACAACAATATTCAGCCAGAAGTGCCGAGTGGATGATCTGTCTCCGCCTCCTCCGGAGGTCCCCAGCATCACAGATGCCAGTCTTCAGTCAATTCAATTCACTCCACGTGATAGCAAGAAATGCTGAAGGCACTGGATACTGAAAAGGCTATGGGCCCTGACATCATTCCAGCAATAGTACTAGCCACGCCCCTAGCCAAGCTGTTCCAGTACAGCTACAACACTGGCATCTACCCGGCTATGTGGAAAATTGCCCAGGTATGTCCTGTACACAAAAAGCAGGACAAATCCAACCTGGCCAATTACCGCCCCATCACTCTTAATCATCAGCAAATTGATGGAAGGTGTCATTGACAGCGCTACTATGTGGCACTTACTCAGAATAACCTACTCGGTGATGTTCAGTTTGGGTTCCGCCAGGGCCACTCAGCTCTTGATCTCATTTCAACCTTGGTTCAAACATGGACAAAAGAGCTGAACTCAGCTCTTGACAGCAAGGCCGCATTTGACCAAGTGTGGTGTCAAGGAGCCCTAGCAAAACTGGAGTCAATGAGAATCAGGGGGAAAGCTCTCGGCTGGTTGGAGTTATACCCAGCACAAAGGAAGATGGTTGTTGTTGTTGGAGGTCAGTCATCACAGCTCTAGGACATCACTGCAGGAGTTCCACAGGGTAGTGTCCTAGGCCCAACCATCTTCAGCTGCTTCATCAATGACCTTCCTTCCATCATAAGGTCAGAAGTGGGGATGTTCGCTGATGATTGCACAATGATCAGCATCATTCATAGCTCCTCAGATACTGAAGCAGTCCATGTCCAAATGCAGCAGGACCTGGACAATATCCAGGCTTGGGCTGACAAGTGGCAAATTACATTCGCACCACACAAGTGTCAGGCAATAACCATCTCCAACAAGAGAGAATCTAACCGTCACCCCTTGACATTTAATGGCATCACCATTGCTGAATCCCCCATTATCAATATCCTGGGGTAAACTGAACTGGACCAGCCAGATAAATCCTGTGGCTACAAGCGCAGGACAGAGACTGGGAATCCTGTGGTGAGTAGCTCACCTTCTGATTCCCCAAACCCTGTCCACAATCTACAAGGCACAAGTCAGGAATGTGATGGAATACTCTCCACTTGCCTGGATGAGTGCAGCTCCCACAACACTGAAGAAGCTTGACACTGTCCAGGACAAAGCAGCCCGCTTGATTGGTACCACATCCACAAACATTCACTCCTTCCATCATTGATGCACAGTAGCAGCAGTGTGTACCATCTACAAGATGCACTGCTGAAACTCACCAAGGCTCCTTAGGCAGCACCTTCCAAACCCACAACCGCTACCACCTAGAAGGACAAGGGCAGCAGATAGATGGGAACACCATCACCTGGAAGTTCCCCTTCAAGCCATTCAAGCCACACACCATCCTGACTTGGAAATATATCACTGCTCCTTCACTGTCATTGGGTCAAAATCCTGGAACTCCCTCCCGAACAGCACTGTGGGTGTATGTACACCACATGGACTACAACGATTCCAGAAGGCAGCTCATCACCGTCCACTCAAGGGCAACTAGGGATGGGCAATAAATGCTGGCCTAGTCAGCGACGCCTGCATCCTGTAAATGAATTTTTAAAAAATTTATATCAAGGACTTGGATGAAGGGACCACATGTGTGGTTACTAAATTTGGTGATGACACAAAGATGGATCAAAGAGTAAGTTGTGAAGTGGATATAAGGAGTCTGCAAAAGGAAATGGATAGGTTAACTGAATGGGCAAAAATTTGGCAGATGGAGTATAATGTGAGAAAGTGTGAACTTGTCCACTTTGGCAGGAAGAATAGAAAAGCAGAATATTATTTAAATGGAGAGAGATTGCGGAACTCTGGGGTACAGAGGGAACTGGGTGTCCAGGTACATGAATCAGGAAAAGTTAGTATGCAGGTCCAATAAGGCATTAGGAAGGAAAATGGAATGTTGTCATTTATTGCAAGGGGAATGGGATATAGAAGTAGGGATGTTTTGCTGCAGTTGGATGGGGAGTTGATGAGACCACATCTGGAGTACAGTGTACAGTTTTGGTCTCATTATTTAAGAAAGGATATAAATATGGAAGAAGCGTGTGGTAATTATAGTTCTGATAAAAGTAGGACAGTAGCTTTAAGAATTATCCGGTGTTGTAAGATCACATGATCGGTGTAAACCAATGAGTTAGCGGTGCGGGGAACCTCGAGGAGAGAGTTCTTCTTTAGTTATAGAGTTTGATGCACGCGTGTAGTTGCTGCTGCTGTCTTGTAAATAAAGTTAAATGTGCCCACCAAGAAGTTTCCTGGAAAATCAACTCGATAACAAATTGGCAACAAGGATAAATCAGATCCAGTGCTGTCCCTCGCCCAGCGATTGTGAGTATCTAAGATAATTAAAAAGAAAGGAAGATATACTCATCTGAGATGCCACAATTTGACAGAATTGATCCCATTGAGCCAGCTACAGCTGACTGGTCTCAATATATAGAACAAGCCAACAAAATCACGGGGAAGGAAAAGAGGAGAGTGATTCTACTGAGTATTTGTGGGAGAGTTTAATTCGAAGCTTAACGGCTCCAGTGCCCCAGATTCGAAGACTTTCAGTGAAATAGTAGACCCCAAGCCCTCAGTCACAATGCAGAGGTTCAGATTCAATCCGTGGAATAGAGTCCCGGGGGAGACCATTGCTACCTACGTGGTGAAATTAAAACAACTAATGGAATATTGTCATTTTGGTGAAACCCTGAATGATATGCTCAGGGATCATTTGGTCTATGGTGTGCAAGAGGATGTTATTCAGCGAAGATTGCTGGCTGAAGTGGATCTTGATTTGAAGAAAGCGTTAGAAATAGCGCCTGCGATGGAAAGCACTGTAAGGGATTCACAAGCAATTCAAGGTGCGCAGAATTGCGCCGTTCTCCTAGTTGGACAGGAACGATCAGCCGAAAGTGGTGGGAAAAGCCGGGACTCCACCGCGAAGTGGGAAACAGCCCCCGCTAACTGAAAATTTAGAGGAAACAGCTTGGCAGCAAATTCGAAAACTAATCTTTATTGACGTGGAAGTGGGCACGTATTGAAACATTGCAAAGCGAGATTAAAACAATCTTCCAGGTAACAAAGTCCAATGAAGTCTATAGTGTGGAAGAACTAGAAACAACCAATTCTGTCATTTATTCATTATTTAACATGAAAGTTGGGAAGACAGAGACAATTACTGTCACAGTGTGAGTGAATGGTAAATCCTTAAAAATGGAAGTAGACACTGGTGCTTCTACCACTGTAATAGGAGAAAACACTTCTAGATATTTAAATAAAGGGGATCAACAATTAAATTTAGAAGAAACATCTGCCATTTTGAAAACGTACACAGGCGAAGAAATCCAGGTGAAAGGTATCGCCAGAGTGACTGTTGATTATAGACACCAATGGGCACAGCTACCAGTGATGGTGGTAGAAGGTGAAGGGCCAAGCCTTCTAGGTTGAAATTGGTTGAAGGAGATTAACTTAAACTGGTCCAAAATCTTTCAGTTGTGAGCAGGGGGACTGCCAGAGCTGCTAACATTATTTTGTTGGGGTATCTCCCTTCTTCTTAAATGATCCATGTGCTCACAGGTGATCCGCCCCTCTACTTCCATGTGGTATGACAATGGTCCGTTCACAGAGCTTACTTTACCAGGTAAAGCTTCTTAGCTGCCACCCTTCACTGGCAGGCAGTCATTCTCTGCTACCATGTTCCGATCCAGAAAAACCGGCTGCTGAAGGATAGAACTATACCACTTTTATATTGATTCACAGTGTCACATGTAACCTTCAAACATTAACTCACGCAATCATCACAGGATTTATCCTTAGGGATACAAGTGACTTGCCAGGAAAGGCTCACAACCTGCATTTAATTAAGCAGAATTAAAATACAAATAACACCCCATCCCTCTCTCTTTCACCCTCCCCATTCCTCTCTCCTGCTCCCTCCCCATTCCTCTCTCCTTCACCCTCCCCATCATTCTTTCCTTCACCCTCCCCATCCCTCTTTTCTTCACCATCCCCATCCCTCTCTCCTTCATCGCCCTCAATCACTCTCTCCTTCACCCTCCCCATCCCTTTGTCCTTCATCCTCCCCATCCCTCTCTCCTTCACCCTCCCCAACCCCTCTCAATCATCTTTCCCACCCCTCTCTCCTTCACCACCCTCAATCCCTCTCTCCTTTACCTTCCACACCCATCCCTCCTTCACCCTCCCCATCTCTCTCTACTTCACCCTCGCCTTTACTCTCTCTTTTGTCCTCACCTTCCCTCTCTCTTTCACCCACCCATCTCCTCCTTATTCACCTTCCCCATCCCTCTCTCCTTCATTACAACCCCTCTCTCCTTTGCCACCCACATTCCTCTCTCTTCCACCCTTCCCATCCTTCTGTCCTTCACCCTCCCAATCCCTCTCGCCTTCACCCTCTCCATCCCTCTATCCTACACCACCCCATCCATCTCTCCTTCATTCTCCACATCCCTCTCTCCTGCACCCTCCCCACTCCTCTCTCCTTCACCACCCGCATCCCTCTCTCCCTCACCACCCACATCCCTCTCTCGAACACCCTCCCCATCCCTCTGTCCATCACCCACTACATCTCCCTCTCATCCACACTCTCCCACCACTCTCTCCTTCACATTCCCCATCCCTCTCCTCCTTCACGCTCCCCATCAGTCTCTCCTTTACTACCCCCATCCTTCTCTCCCTCATCCTCCCCATTACTATCTCCTGCATGCTCTCCCATCCATCTCTCCTTCACCCTCACCACCCTTCCCCACCCTGCATCCCTCTCTCATTCATCCTCCACATCCCTCTCTCCTGCTCCCTCCCCATTCCTCTCTCCATCATCGTCCCATCCCGCTGTCCTTTATCACCCACTTTCCTCCCTCCTACACCACCTGCATCCCTCTCTCCTTCATCACTCCCATCGCTCTCTCCTTCACCACCCCTATTCCTCTCTCTTTCAACGTTCACATTCCTTCATCCTTCACCCTCCCCATCCCTCTGTCCTTCACCAGCCCCGTCCCTCTCTCCTTCAGCACCCATCCCTCTCTACTTCATCACCAGCATCCCTCCCTCCTTCACCCTCCCCATCCCGCTCTCCTTCACCATCCTCATCCTCATCCCTCCCTCCTTCACCCTCCCCAACATTCTCTCCTTCACCAGCCCCACCCTTCTCTCCGTCAATGCCCCCCAACCCTCTCTCTTTTTCCTCCCACATCCAAAGCCCTCACTCCTTCACACCATCCCTCTCTCTTACAGCACCCCCATCCCTCTCTCCTTCACCAACCCCATCCCTGCCTTCTGCTCCCACCCCATGCTTCTCTCCTTCATGCTCCCCATCCCTCTCTCCTTCACCCTCCCCATCCCTCTCTTTTCAGCACTCCCATCCCCCTCTCCTTCACCCACCTCATCCCTCTCTCCTTCACCCCCCCATCGCTCTCTCCTTCTCCACCCCTATCGTTCTCTCTTTCACACTTCCAATCCCTCTATCCTGCATTTTGCCCACCCTTCTCTCCATCAGCACCCCCACCCCTCCTTCACCAACCCCATCACTCTCTGCTGCTCCCGCCCCATGCTTCTCTCCTTTTCACTCCTCATCTCTCTCTCCTTCACACTCCCCATCCCTCTCTCCTTCAACACATCCCCACCCTCTCCCCTTCACAACCCCCATCCCTCTCTCCGTCACCCTCCCCATCCCACTCTCCTTCAACATTCCCCATCCCCCTCTCCTTCACCAGACCCATCCCTCTCTCCTTCAACACTCCCCATCCCTCTCGCCTTCACCAGCCCCATCCCTCTCTCCTTTACCACCCCCATCCCTCTCTCCTTCACCCTCCCCATCCCTCTCTCCTTCAGCACTCCCATCCCCCTCTCCTTCACCCACCTCATCCCTCCCTCAATCAGCACCCCCATCCCTCTCTCCTTCAGCACCCCGATCACTCTGTCCTACACCACCCCCATCCCTCTTTCCTTCACCACCACCATCCCTCTCTCCTTCAGCACCCCCATCCCTCTCTCCTTCACCATGCCCATCCCTCTCTCCTTCACCACCTCCATCACTCTCTCCTTCACCCCACCATCCCTCTCTCATTCAGCACCCCCATTCCTCTCTCCTTCACCACCCCCATCCCTCTCTCCTTAACCACCTCCATCCCTCTCTGCTTCATCCCACCATCCCTCTCTCCATCAGCACCACCATCCCTCTCTCCATTAGCACCCCCATCCCTCTCTCCTTCACCACCCACATCCATCTCTCCTTCTCCGCCCCCTTCCCTCTCTTTCACACTCCCTATCCCACTCTCCTGCATTCTGCTCATCCCTCTCTCCATCTACAGCCCCATCCCTTTCCCCATCGGCAGCCCCATCCCTCTCTACTTTAGCAGCCCATCCCTCTCTCCTTCAGCCGCCCCATCCCTCCTTCCTTCACCAGCCCTATCCCTTTACCTTCCACCAGCCCCACACCTCTCATTCATTCACAGCATCCCTCTTTCCTATGTCCTCCCCATCACACTCTCCTTCACCACCCCATCACACTCTCCTTCACCACCCAGATTCCTTCCTCCTTCGCCATCCTCATACCTCTGTCCTTCACCTCCCCATCCATCCCTCCTTCACCCTCCCCCACAATCCTTCACCAGCCCTACCACTCTCTCCGTCAATGTCCCCATCCTTCTCTCTTCCTCCCACATCTAAATCCCGCACTCCTTCACACTCCCAATCCCTCTATCCTTCACCAAATCCATCCCTCTCTTTTGCTCACACCCCATGATTCTCTCCTTCACCCTCCCCATTCCTCTATCCCTCTATCCTTCACCCTCCCCATCCCTCTCTCCTCCATCAGCCCCATCCCTCTCTCCTTCAGCAGCCCCATCCCTTTCCCCTTCAGCAGCCCCATCCCTCTCTCCTTCAGCAGCTCCGTCCCTCCATCCTTCACCAGCCCTATCCCTCTGTCTTCCACCACCCCATCACTCTCTCGTTCATTCACAGCATCCCTCTTTCCTTCGCCCTCCACATCCCTCTGTCCTTCACTACCCCATCACTCTCTCCTTCACCACCCACATTCCTCCCTCCTTTGCCACCCCTATCGCTCTGTCCTTCACCACCCCCATACCTCTCTACTTCACCACCCCCATCCCCCTCTCCTTCACCACCCCCAACCCTCTCTCCTTCACCCCCAACTTTCCTCCCTCCTTCGCCCTCCCCATCCCTCTCTCCTTCAGCACCCCGATCCCTCTGTCCTACACTACCCCATCCCTCTTTCCTTCACCACCACCATCGTTCTCTCCTTCAGCACCCCCATCCCTCTCTCCTTCAGCACCCCCATTTCTCTCTCCTTCACCACCTCCATCCCTCTCACGTTGACCCCACCAATCCCACTCTCCTTCACCACCCACATCCATCTCTCCTTCTCCGCCCACTTCCCTCTCTCTTTCACACTCCCCATCCCACTCTCCTGCATTGTGCTCATCCCTCTCTCCATCTACAGCCCCATCCCTTTACCCATCGGCAGTCCCATTCCTCTCTACTTCAGCAGCCCCATCCCTCTCTCCTTCAGCCGCCCCACCCCTCCTTCCTTCATCAGCCCTATCCCTCTGTCTTCCACCAGCCCCACACCTCTCATTCATTCACAGCATCCCTCTTTCCTATGTCCTCCCCATCACTCTCTCCTTCACCACCCAGATTCCTTCCTCCTTCGCCACCCTCATACCTCTGTCCTTCACCACCCCCATCCGTCACTCCTTCACCTGCCCCAACAGTCCTTCACCAGCCCTACCCCTCTCTCCGTCAATGCCCCCATCCTTCTCTCTTCCTCCCACATCTAAATCCCTCACTCCTTCACACTCCCAATCCCTCTCTCCTTCACCAAATCCATCCATCTCTTCTGCTCACATCCCATGCTTCTCTCCTTCACCCTCCCCTTTCCTCTATCCTTCACCCTCCCCATCCCTCTCTCCTTCATCAGCCCCATCCCTTTCCCCTTCAGCAGCCCCATCCCTTTCCCCTTCAGCAGCACCGTCCCTCCATCCTTCACCCACGCCTCTCATTCATTCACAGCATCCCTCTTTCCTTCGTCCTCCCCATCCCTCTGTCCTTCACCACCTCCATCCCTCTCTACTTCACCACCCCCATCCCCCTCTCCTTCACCACCCCCAACTCTCTCTCCTTCACCCCCAACTTTCCTCCCTCCTTCGCCCGCCCCATCCCACTCTCCTTCACCACCCCCATCCCTCTGACCTTCACCAACCCTATCCCTCTCTCTTTCACCACCCCCATCCCTCTGACCTTCACCAACCCCATCCCTCTCTACTTCACCAGCCCTAACGCTCTGACCTTCACCAACCCATCCCTCTCTCCTTCACCACCCCATCCCTCTGACCTTCACCAACCCCATCCCTCTCTACTTCACCAGCCCCAACCCTCTCTCCTTCACCACCCCCATCGCTCCCTCCTTCACCACCCCCAACATTCTCTCCTTCACCAGCCCCACCCCTCTCTCCGCCATTCCCCCATCCTTCTCTCTTCCTCCCACATCCAAATCCCTCACTCCTTCACACTCTCAATCCCTCTCTCCTTCACCAAACCCATCTCTCTCTTTTGCTCACACCCCATGCTTCTCTCCTTCACCCTCCCCATCTCTCTCTCCTTCATCAGCCCCATCACTCTCTCCTTCCGCAGCCTCATCCCTTTCCCCTTCAGCAGCCCCATCCCTCTGTCCTTCAGCAGTTCCTTCCCTCCATCCTTCACCAGCCCTATCACTCTGTCTTCCACCATCCCCACGCCTCTCATGCGTTCACAACATCCCTCTTTCCTTCGCCCTCCCAATCCCTCTCTCCTTCACCACCCCATCACTCCCTCCTTCACCTTCCTCAGCCCTCTCTCCTTCACCCTCCCCATCCCTCTCTCCTTCAGCAGCCCCATCCTTCTCTCCTTCACCAACCCCATCCCTCTCTCCTTAACCACCCCCATCCCTCTCTCCTTCAGCACCCCCACCCCTCTCTCCTTCTCCACCCTCATCCATCTCTCCATCACCACCCTCATCCCACTCTCCTTCACAACCCCATCCCTCTATCCTTCAACCTCCCCATCACTCTCTCCTTCACCATCCCCACCCCTCTCTCTGTCAATGCCCCCCATCCCCTCTCCTTTTCCACCCCCATCCAAATCCCTCATTCCTTCACCCACCCATCCCTCTCTCCTTCGGCACACTGATCGCTCTCCCCTTCACACTCCCCATCGCTCTCTCCATCATTGTCCCATCCCTGTCTCCTTTAACACCCACATTCCTCCCTCCATCACCAGCCCCATCCCTCTCTTCTTCACCCCACCCCCCACCACTCCTTCACGCTCCCCATCCCTCTCTCCTTCGGCACACCCATCGCTCTCCCCTTCACACTCCCCATCGCTCTCTACTTTTCCACCCCCATCTCTCTCGCCTTCTCCATGACCATCCCTCCCTCCTTCCCCCGCCACATCCCGCTCTCCTTCACCATCCCCATCCCTCCCTCCTTCACCCCCCATCCCTCTCTCTTTTTCCTCCATCATCCAAATCCCTCACTTCTTCACACTCCCCATCCGTCTCTCCTTCACCAACCCCATCCCACTCTTCTGCTCCCACCCGATGCTTCTCTCCTTCACGCTCCCTATTCCTCTCTCCTTCAACACCCCCATCCCTCTCTCCTTCAACAGCCCCACCCTTCTCCCCGTCAATGCCCCCCAACCCTGTCTTTTTCCTCCCACTTCCAAATCCCTCACTCCTTCACACTCCCAATCCCTCTCTCCTTCACCATCCCCATCCCTCTCTCTTTCACCAACCCCATCCCACTCTTCTGCTCCCACCCCATGCTTCTCTCCTTCACCCTCCCGATTCCTCTCTCCTTCACCCACCCCATCCCTCTCTCCTTCATCAGCCCCATCTTGCTCTCCTTCACCACTCCCATCCCCCACTCCTTCAAAACCCCCATCCCTCTCTCCTTCACCACCCCCATCCCTCTCTCCTTCACCCTGCTCAGCCCTCTCTCCATCCCCCTCCTCAATCTTTTCTCCTTCAGCACCCCCATCGCTCTCTCCTTCAGCACCCCGATCCCTCTGCCCTACACAAACCACATCCCTCCCTCCTTCACCACCTGCATCCCACTCACCTTCACCACCCCCATCCCTCTCTCCTTCTCCACCCCCATCGTTGTCTCTTTCACACTCCCCATCCCACTATCCTGCATTCTGCCCATCACTCTCTCCATCAGCAGCCCCATCCCTCTCTCTCCTTCAGCAGCCCCATCCCACCCTCCTTTACCAGCCCTATCCCCCTCTCTTCCACCAGCCCCACGCCTCCCTCATTCATTCACAACATCCCTCTTTCCTTCGCCTTCCCCATCCCTCTCTCCTTCATCACCCCATCCCACTCTCCTTCATCATCCCATCCCTCTCTTCTTCATCATCCCATCCATCTCTCCTTCGCCACCCCATCCCTGTCTCCTTCACCACCCCCCATCCCTCTCTCCCTCAGCACCCTGATCCCTCTGTCCTACAGCACTCACATCCCTCCCTCCTTCACCATCTGCATCCCTCTCTCCTTCATCACCCCCATCCCTCTCTCCTTCACCACCTCCATTCCTCTCTCCTTCACCACCCCCAACCCTCTCGCCTTCACCACCCCAACCCTCTCGCCTTCACCACCCTCATCCCTCTCTCCTTCACCACCCCCAACCCTATCTCCATCAACGCCCCCCATCCACCTCTCCCTTTCCTCCCACTCCTTCACGCTGCCCATTCCTCTCTCCTTCAGCTCACGCATCACTCTCTCCTTCACCATCCCCATCCCTCTCTCCTTCGGCACACCCATCGCTCTCTCCTTCACCACCCCCATCCCTCTCTCCTACAACATCCCCATCCCTCTCTCCTTCACCCTCCCCATCCCTCTGTCCTTCACCAGCCCCGTCCTTCTCACCTTCAGCACCCATCCCTCTCTACTTCATCACCAGCATCCCTCCCTCCTTCACCCTCCCCATCCCGCTCTCCTTCACCATTCTCATCCTCATCCCTCCCTCCTTCACCCTCCCCAACATTCTCTCCTTCACCAGCCCCACCCTTTTCTCCGTCAATGCCCCCCATCCCTCTCTCTTTTTCCTCCCACATCCAAATCCTTCACTTCTTCACACCATCCCTCTCTCTTACAGCACCCCCATCCCTCTCTCCTTCACCAACCCCATCCCTGTCTTCTGCTCCCACCCCATGCTTCTCTCCTACACGCTCCCTATCCCTCTCTCCTTCACCCTGCCCATGCCTCTCTCCTTCATCAGCCCCATTCGTCTCTCTGTCAACCTGCTCATCTCTCTATCCTCCAGACACCCATCACTTTCTGATTTACCATCCCAATCCCTCTCTCCTTCAGCAGCTCTGTCGCTCCCTCCTTCAGCAGCCCTATCCCTCTCTACTTCAACACTCCCCATCCCTCTCCCCTTCACCACCCCCATCCCTCTCTCCTTCACCCTCCCCATCCCTCTCTCCTTCAACACTCCCCATCCCTCTCGGCTTCACCAGCTCCATCCCTCTCTCCTTCACCACCCCCATCCCTCTTTCCTTCACCCTCCCCATCCCTCTCTCCTTCAGCACCCCGATCCCTCTGTCCTACACTACCCCATCCCTCTTTCCTTCACCACCACCATCGCTCTCTCCTTCAGCACCCCCATCCCTCTCTCCTTCAGCACCCCCATTTCTCTCTCCTTCACCACCTCCATCCCTCTCACGTTGACCCCACCAATCCCACTTTCCTTCACCACCCACATCCATCTCTCCTTCTCCGCCCACTTCCCTCTCTCTTTCACAATCCCCATCCCACTCTCCTGCATTGTGCTCATCCCTCTCTCCATCTACAGCCCCATCCCTTTACCCATCGGCAGCCCCATTCCTCTCTACTTCAGCAGCCCCATCCCTCTCTCCTTCAGCCGCCCCATCCCTCCTTCCTTCACCAGCCCTATCCCTCTGCCTTCCACCAGCCCCACACCTCTCATTCATTCACAGCATCCCTCTTTCCTATGTCCTCCCCATCACTCTCTCCTTCACCACCCAGATTTCTTCCTCCTTCGCCACCCTCATACCTCTGTCCTTCACCACCCCCATCCGTCACTCCTTCACCTGCCCCAACAGTCCTTCACCAGCCCTACCCCTCTCTCCGTCAATGCCCCCATCCTTCTCTCTTCCTCCCACATCTAAATCCCTCACTCCTTCACACTCCCAATCCCTCTCTCCTTCACCAAATCCATCCCTCTCTTCTGCTCACATCCCATGCTTCTCTCCTTCACCCTCCCCTTTCCTCTATCCTTCACCCTCCCCATCCCTCTCTCCTTCATCAGCCCCATCCCTTTCCCCTTCAGCAGCCCCATCCCTTTCCCCTTCAGCAGCCCCATCCCTCTCTCATTCAGCAGCACCATCCCTCCATCCTTCACCAGCCCTATCCCTCTGTCTTCCACCTGCCCCACGCCTCTCATTCATTCACAGCATCCCTCTTTCCTTCGTCCTCCCCATCCCTCTGTCCTTCTCCACCCCATCACTCTCTCCTTCACCACCCACATTCCTCCCTTCTTTGCCACCCCTATCGCTCTGTCCTTCACCACCTCCATCCCTCTCTACTTCACCACCCCCATCCCCCTCTCCTTCACCACCCCCAACCCTCTCTCCTTCACCCCCAACTTTCCTCCCTCCTTCGCCCGCCCCATCCCACTCTCCTTCACCACCCCCATCCCTCTGACCTTCACCAACCCTATCCCTCTCTCCTTCACCACCCCCATCCCTCTGACCTTCACCAACCCCATCCCTCTCTACTTCACCAGCCCCAACCCTCTGACCTTCACCAACCCCATCCCTCTCTCCTTCACCACCCCATCTCTCTGACCTTCACCAACCCCATCCCTCTCTACTTCACCAGCCCCAACCCTCTCTCCTTCACCACCCCCATCGCTCCCTCCTTCACCACCCCCAACATTCTCTCCTTCACCAGCCCCACCCCTCTCTCCGCCATTCCCCCATCCTTCTCTCTTCCTCCCACATCCAAATCCCTCACTCCTTCACACTCTCAATCCCTCTCTCCTTCACCAAACCCATCCCTCTCTTCTGCTCACACCCCATGCTTCTCTCTTCATCCTCCCCATTCCTCTCTCCTTCACCCTCCCCATCCCTCTCTCCTTCAGCAGCCCCACCCCTCTCTCCTTCAGCAGCTCCATCCCTCCATCCTTCACCAGCCCTATCCCTCTGTCTTCCACCACCCCCACGCCTCTCATTTATTCACAGCATCCCTCTTTCCTTCACCCTCCCCTTCCCTCTGTCCTTCACCACCCCATCACTCTCTCCTTCACCACCCACATTCCACCCTCCTTTGCCCCCCCTATCGCTTTGTCCTTCACCACCCCATCCCTCTCTACTTCACCACCCCCATCCCTCTCTCCTTCGCCCCCAACTTTCCTCCCTCCTTCGCCCTCCCCATCCCTCTCTCCTTCACCACCCCATCACTCTCTCCTTCACCATCCTCATCCCTCGTTCCTTCACCCTCCCCAACATTCTCTCCTTCACCAGCCCCACCATTCTCTCCGTCAATGCCCCCCATCCCTCTCTCTTTTTCCTCCCACATCCAAATCCTTCACTCCTTCACACTCCCCATCCCTCTCACTTACAGCTCCCCCTCGCTCTCTCCTTCACCACCCCCATCCCTCTCTCCTTCAGCCTCCCCATCCCTCTCACCTGCACCACCCTCACCCCTCTCTCCATCACCAGCCCCATCCCTCTCTCCATCACCACCCCTGTCTCTCTCTCCTTCACCACTCCCATCCTTCTCTCCTTCACCACCCCCATCCCTCTCTCCTTCTGCACCCCCATCCCTCTCTGCTACAACGACTCCATCCCTCCCTCCTTCACCACCTCAACCCGTCCCTCCATCAATGCCCCATCCCTCTATCCTTTTCCACCCACATCCAAATCCCTCACTCCTTCACACTCCCCTCCCTCTCTCTTACAGCACCCCCATCCCTCTTTCCTTCACCACCATCATCCCTGCTTCATCAGCCCCATACCTCTCTCCTTCACCAACCCTGTCCCTCTCCCCCTCACCACCCCAACCCTCTCACCATCACCAACCCTGTCCACCTCTCCTTCACCACCCGCATTCCTCACTCCTTCGCCACCCGCACCCCTCTCTCCTTCACCACCCCCATCACTCTCTCCTTCATCACCCACTCCCCTCTCCTCTTCACTACCCCATCCCGCTCTCCTTTGCCCTCCTCATTCCTCTCTCCTTCTCCAGCCCCCCTCCTCTCTCCTTCACTAACCCTATCCCCCTCTCCTTTGCCCTCCTCATACCCCTCCCCTTCAGCCTTCACATCTTTCTCATCCTTCAATCTCCCTATCCCTCTCTCCATCACCACCGCCATCCCACTTTCATTCACCACCCCCATCCCTCTCTCCTTCACCACCTCCATCCCACTCTCCTTCACCACCTCCATCCCTCTCTCCTTCACCACCCCCATCCCTCTCTCCTTCATCCTCTTCAGCCCTCTCTCATTCACCCTCCCCCTCCCGCTCTCCTGCACCCCCATCCCCCTCTCGTTCACCCTCTTCATCCCTCTCTTCTTCATCGCCCCATCCCTGTCCCCTTCACCAGCCCCATCCTTCTCTCCTTCACCACCCCAAACCCTCTCTCCTTCACCACCCTCATCCCTCTCTCCTTCAACACCCCCATCCCTCTCTCCTTCACTCCCCCATCGCTCTCTCATTCTCTATCCCCATCGTTCTTTCTTTCACACTCCCCATTCCACTATCCTGCATTCTGCCCATCCCTCTCTCCAACAGCAGCCCCATCCCTCCATCACCACTGCCATCCCACTTTCATTCACCACACCCTCCCCTCTCTCCATCACCCTCCTCATCCCTCTCTCCTTCTCCATCCCCCGTCCTCTCTCCTTCACCACCCCTATCCCCCTCTCCTTTGCCTCCTCATACCCCTCTCCTTCAGCCTTCCCATCTTTCTCTCCTTCACCCCCCCTATCCCTCTTGCCTTCCCCCTCCCCATCTCTCTCTCTCCTTCACTCTCCCTATCCCTTTCTGCATCACCACCGCCATCCCACTCTCCTTCACCACCCCCATCCCTCTCTCCTTCACCATCCCCATCCCACTCTCCTTCACCACCCCATCCCTCTCTCCTTCACCAACCCCATCCCACTCTCCTTCACCACCCCTATCCCTCTCTCCTTCACCATCCCCAATGCTCCCTCCTTCATCACCCCCATCCCTCTCTCCTTCAGCAACCGCATCCCACTCTCCTTTACCACCCCCATCTCTCTCTCCTTCAGCAACCGCATCCCACTCTCCTTTACCACCCCCATCTCTCTCTCCTTCACCAACCCCATCCCACTCTCCTTCACCACCCCCATCCCTCTCTCCTTCACCATCCCCAATGCTCCTTCCTTCACCACCCCTAACCCTTTCTTATTCATCAACCCCAATCCTCCCTCCTTCAACCTCCCCATCCCTCTCACCTTCACCACCCTCATCCCTTTCTCCTCCAGCACCCCTGTCCCTCTCTCCTTCACCACCCGCATCCCTCTATCCTTCACCAGCCCCATCCCTCTCTCCTTCACCACCCCCATCCCTCTCTCCTTCACCAACCCCATCCCTCTCTCCTCCACCACACCTCTCACTCTCTCATTTACCATCCCAATCCCTCTCTCATTCACCTCCCCATTCTTTTTTCCTTCACACTCCAAATCCCTCATCCCTACAACCTCCCCATCCCTCTCTCCTTGCCCCTCCCCTTCCCCTTATCCTTCACCCTCTCCATCCCTCTCTCCTTGGCCCTCCCCATCCCTTTCGCATTCAATCTCCTCATCCCTCTCTCCTTGCCCCTCCCCATTCCCATCCCCTTCACCATCCCCATCCCTCTCTCCACCACCCTGTTAATCCCTCTCTCCTTCACCCCCCCATGCCTTTCTCTTTACCACCACCATCCCTCACTTCTCCACCCTCCCCATCCCTCTCTCCTTCATCACCCCCATCGCTCTCCGCTCCACACTCCTCATCCCTCTCTCTGTGCCCCGCTCCTTCACCTTCACCATCCCTCTCTCCTTCACCACCCCCATCCCTCTCTCCGTCACCACCACCATCCCTCACTTTTCCACCCTCCTTATCCCTCTCTCCTTCACCATTCATATCGCTCTCTCCTTCACCCTCCCCATCCCTCTCTCCTTCAACAACCCCATCACTCTCTCCTTCACCCTCCCCAAACTCCCCTCCGTAACCAGTCCCTTCCCTCTCTCCTTTGGTGCCCCCCATCCCTCTCTCACTTTCCACCCCCTTCACATCCCCAACCGTCTCTCCTTCACCACCCTCAATCCCTCTCTACTTGACCCGCTGCATCCCACTATCCTTCACCACCCCCATGCCTTGCTCCTTCATGATCCCCATTACTCTACTCTTCACCACCCCCATCCCTCTCTCCTTCATCATCCCTATCCCTCTCTCCATCATCCCCATCCCTTTCTCCTTCACCAAACTATCCCTCTCTCCTTCACTCATCCAATTCCCTTTCCTTCACCACCATAAATCCCTCACATCTTGACCCGCAGCCTCCCTGTCTGCTTCACCCTCCCCATCCCTCTCTCCTTCAACCTCCCCACCCCTCTCTCCTACATCAGCCCCTTCCCTCTCTCCTTCACCCTTTTCATCCCTCTCTCCTTCACCCTCCCCATCTCTGTTTTTACCATCCGAATCTCTCTCTCCCTTTCATCACCTTCATCCCTCTCTTCTTTGCCACACCATCCCTCTTTCCTTCAACACCTCCATCCCTCTCTACTTCACCACCCCATCCCTCTCTCCTTCACCACCCCCATCCCTCTCTCCTTCATCGCCCCATCCCTCTTTCCTTCACCACCACCATCTCTCTCTCCTTCAGCACCCCCATCCCTCTCTCCTTCACCACCTCCATCCCTCTCTCCTTCACCCCACCAATCCCACTCTTTTTCACCATCCCATCCCTCTCTCCTTCACCACCCACATCCATCTCTCCTTCTCCGCCCCCTTCCCTCTCTCTTTCGCACTCCCCATCCCACTCTCCTGCATTCTCCTCATCCCTCTCTCCATCTACAACCCCACCCATCTCTCCTTCAGCAGCCCCATCCCTTTCCCCGTCGACAGCCCCACCCCTCTCTCCTTCAGCCGGCCCGTCCCTCCTTCCTTCACCAGCCCTATCCCTCTGCCTTCCACCAGCCCCACACCTCTCATTCATTCACAGCATCCCTCTTTCCTATGTCCTCCCCATCCCTCTATCCTTCACCACCCCATCACTCTCTCCTTCACCACCCAGATTCCTCCCTCCTTCGCCACCCTCATCCCTCTGTCCTTCACCACCCCCATCCGCACCTCCTTCACTCTCCCCCAGTCCTTCACCAGTCCTACCCCTCTCTCCGTCAATGCCCCATCCTTCTCTCTTCCTCCCACATCTAAATCCCTCACTCCTTCACACTCCCAATCCCTCTCTCCTTCACCAAATCCATCCCTCTCTTCTGCTCACACCCCATGCTTCTCTCCTTCACCCTCCCCATTCCTCTCTCCTTCACCCTCCCCATCCCTCTCTCCTTCAGCAGCCCCACCCCTCTCTCCTTCAGCAGCTCCATCCCTCCATCCTTCACCAGCCCTATCCCTCTGTCTTCCACCACCCCCACGCCTCTCATTCATTCACAGCATCCCTCTTTCCTTCACCCTCCCCTTCCCTCTGTCCTTCACCACCCCATCACTCTCTCCTTCACCACCCACATTCCACCCTCCTTTGCCCCCCCTATCGCTCTGTCCTTCACCACCCCATCCCTCTCTATTCACCACCCCCATCCCTCTCTCCTTCGCCCCCAACTTTCCTCCCTCCTTCGCCCTCCCCATCCCTCTCTCCTTCACCACCCCATCACTCTCTCCTTCACCATCCTCATCCCTCGTTCCTTCACCCTCCCCAACATTCTCTCCTTCACCAGCCCCACCATTCTCTCCGTCAATGCCCCCCATCCCTCTCTCTTTTTCCTCCCACATCCAAATCCTTCACTCCTTCACACTCCCCATCCCTCTCTCTTACAGCTCCCCCTCGCTCTCTCCTTCACCACCCCCATCCCTCTCTCCTTCAACCTCCCCATCCCTCTCACCTGCACCACCCTCACCCCTCTCTCCATCACCAGCCCCATCCCTCTCTCCATCACCACCCCTGTCTCTCTCTCCTTCACCACTCCCATCCTTCTCTCATTCACCACCCCCATCCCTCTCTCCTTCTGCACCCCCATCCCTCTCTGCTACAACGACTCCATCCCTCCCTCCTTCACCACCTCAACCCGTCTCTCCATCAATGCCCCCATCCCTCTATCCTTTTCCACCCACATCCAAATCCCTCACTCCTTCACACTCCCCTCCCTCTCTCTTACAGCACCCCCTTCCCTCTTTCCTTCACCACCATCATCCCTGCTTCATCAGCCCCATACCTCTCTCCTTCACCAACCCTGCCCCTCTCCCCCTCACCACCCCAACCCTCTCACCATCACCAACCCTGTCCACCTCTCCTTCACCACCCGCATTCCTCACTCCTTCGCCACCCGCACCCCTCTCTCCTTCACCACCCCCATCACTCTCTCCTTCATCACCCACTCCCCTCTCCTCTTCACTACCCCATCCCCCTCTCCTTTGCCCTCCTCATTCCTCTCTCCTTCTCCAGCCCCCCTCCTCTCTCCTTCACTAACCCTATCCCCCTCTCCTTTGCCCTCCTCATACCCCTCCCCTTCAGCCTTCACATCTTTCTCATCCTTCAATCTCCCTATCCCTCTCTCCATCATCACCGCCATCCCACTTTCATTCACCACCCCCATCCCTCTCTCCTTCACCACCTCCATCCCACTCTCCTTCACCACCTCTATCCCTCTCTCCTTCACCACCCCCATCCCTCTCTCCTTCATCCTCTTCAGCCCTCTCTCATTCACCCTCCCCCTCCCGCTCTCCTTCTGTACCCCCATCCCCCTCTCGTTCACCCTCTTCATCCCTCTCTTCTTCATCGCCCCATCCCTGTCCCCTTCACCAGCCCCATCTTTCTCTCCTTCACCACCCCCATCCCTCTCTCCTTCAACACCCCCATCCCTCTCTCCTTCACTCCCCCATCGCTCTCTCATTCTCTATCCCCATTGTTCTTTCTTTCACACTCCCCATTCCACTATCCTGCATTCTGCCCGTCCCTCTCTCCAACAGCAGCCCCAGCCCTCTCTCCATCACCACCGCCATCCCACTTTCATTCACCACACCCTCCCCTCTCTCCATCACCCTCCTCATCCCTCTCTCCTTCTCCATCCCCCCTCCTCTCTCCTTCACCACCTCTATCACCCTCTCCTTTGCCTCCTCATACCCCTCTCCTTCAGCCTTCCCATCTTTCTCTCCTTCACCCCCCCCATCCCTCTTGCCTTCCCCCTCCCTATCTCTCTCTCTCCTTCACTCTCCCTATCCCTTTCTGCATCACCACCGCCATCCCACTCTCCTTCACCACCCCCGTCCCTCTCTCCTTCACCATCCCTATCCCACTCTCCTTCACCACCCCATCCCTCTCTCCATCACCAACCCCATCCCACTCTCCTTCACCACCCCCATCCCTCTCTCCTTCACCATCCCCAATGCTCCCTCCTTCACCACCCCTAACCCTCTCTCATTCATCAACCCCAATCCTCCCTCCTTCACCACCCCCATCCCTCTCTCCTTCAGCAACCCCATCCCACTCTCCTTTACCATCCCCATCTCTCTCTCCTTCACCAACCCCATCCCACTCTCCTTCACCACCCCCATCCCTCTCTCCTTCACCATCCCCATCGCTCTCCCCTCCACACTCCTCATCCCTCTCTCTGTGCCCCTCTCCTTCACCTTCACCATCCCTCTCTCCTTCACCACCCCCATCCCTCTCTCCGTCACCACCACCATCCCTCACTTTTCCACCCTCCTTATCCCTCTCTCCTTCACCATTCATATCGCTCTCTCCTTCACCCTCCCCATCCCTCTCTCCTTCACCAATCCCATCACTCTCTCCTTCACCCTCCCCAAACTCCCCTCCGTAACTAGTTCCTTCCCTCTCTCCTTTGGTGCCCCCATCCCTCTCTCGCTTTCCACCCCCTTCACATCCCCAACCGTCTCTCCTTCACCATCCTCAATCCCTCTCTACTTGACCCGCTGCATCCCATTATCCTTCACCACCCCCATGCCTTGCTCCTTCATGATCCCCATTACTCTACCCTTCACCACCCCCATCCCTCTCTCCTTCATCATCCCTATCCCTCTCTCCATCATCCCCATCCCTTTCTCCTTCACCAAACTATCCCTCTCTCCTTCACTCATCCAATTCCCTTTCCTTCACCACCATAAATCCCTCACATCTTGACCCGCAGCCTCCCTCTCTCCTTCACCTTCCCCATCCCTCTCTCCTTCAACCTCCCCACCCCTGTCTCCTACATCAGCCCCTTCCCTCTCTCCTTCACCCTTTTCATCCCTCTCTCCTTCACTCTCCCCATCTCTGTTTTTTACCATCCGAATCTCTCTCTCCCTTTCATCACCTTCATCCCTCTCTTCTTTGCCACACCATCCCTCTCTCCTTCAACACCTCCATACCTCTCTCCTTCACCACCCCATCCCTCTCTCCTTCACCACCCCCATCCCTCTCTCCTTCACCGCTCCATCCCTCTCTCCTTCACCACCCCCATCCCTCTCTCCTTCACCGCGCCATCCCTCTCTCCTTCACCCTCCTCATCCCTCTCTCCTTCACCCTCGCCCTTCCTCTCTCCTTCACCCGCCCTATCCATCTTTCCTTCACCCTCCCCACCCCTCCCTCCTTCACCACACTCAATCCCTCTCTCCTTTACAATCACCATTCCTCTCTGTTTCACCACCCCCATCCCTCCTTCTCCATCCCCATCCCTCTCTCCTTTACCATGCCCATTCCTCTCTCTTTCACCCTCTCTCTCCCTCTCTCCTTCACGTCTTCCTCCCCAGCCCTCTCTCCTTCACTACCCCGATACCTTAGTCCTCCCTCCCCATCCCTCTCTCCTTCACCATACCCTTCCCTCTATCCAACACCCTCCCCAACACCTCCCTCCATCACCACCACCCTCCCTCTCTTTTTCACCCTTCACATTCCTCCCTCCTTCGCCCTCCCCGTTCCTTTCGCCTTCAAACTCCAAATCCCTCTCTCCTTCATCCTCTCCATCCCTCTCTCCTTCCCCACCCTGCACCATTCTCTCCTTCACTGTCCCCATCCCTCCCTCCTGCTGCCTCCACATCCCTTTGTCCTTCACCAGCCCATTCCTCTCTCCTTCACGACCCTGTATCCCTCTATCCTGCATTCTCCCCATTCCTCTCGCGTTCATCACCCACACCCATCTCCCCTACACCACCCCCATCCCTCTCTCCTTCACTCTCCCCACCCCTCTCTCCTCCACCAGCACTCATCCCTGTTTCATTTACCATCCCAATCCCCCTCTTCACCCTCCAAATTCCTCTCTCCTTCACCACCCCAATCCTTCTCTCCTCCACCCTCCCCATCCCTCTCTCCTTCACCCTCCTCATCCCTCTCTCCTTCACGCTCCCCAACCCTCTCTCCTTCACGCTCCCCATCCCTCTCTCCTTCGTCACCCCCATTTTTCTCCCCTCCGCCACCCCATCCCACTCTCATTTAACATCCCAATCCCCCTCTCCTTCACCCTCCCCATCCCTCTTTCCTTTAGCACTCTCACCCCTCTCTATTTCACCCTCCAAATCCCTCTCTCCTTCACCACCTCCATCCCTCTCTCCTTCTCCCTCCCCATCCCTCTCTCCTTCACCCTCCCCATCCCTCCCTGCTTCACCCTCCCCATCCCGCTCTCCTTCACTGTCCCCATCCCTCTATACTTTGCCATTTCCTTCCCTCTA